>NC_048571.1:23958340-24243340 GCF_013265735.2 Oncorhynchus mykiss
ATATTCACAAACGCAATATACATAATCAATACACCTTTGACCCTGGTCTTCAATAACATCATATTAGTAATAGTAGAATCAAATGTTTTTTCATCATTGCTTTCTGAATGACGGATGACGCAATACGTCCAAAATACATTTGAACCATTTGAATGTATGTTTCTCAGCATCTTCAATACGCTATTGCATGTGAAGTACATTCAGTGCCAACATCACAGAGGCCTTGGCCTTGAATGTTGAACCTGATGCATGTCAAGCTATTACTGGCCCTAGTAAAAGCACACTCTGATGCTGCTGAGGTTTCCGACAGAGACACTATCCTCTCACAAACAACCACACCACCAGGAAATGCAACTGAGAAAGGCAGATGGCTCCGATGCTTCTTCCAATTAATGAAGAAAGGAAAGCATAGGAAAATTGGAGACAGAGAGAGAGAGAGAGAGAGAGAGAGAGAGAGGGGGGGAGGGGGAGAGAGAGAGGGGTGGGGAGAGAGAGAGAGGGAGAGAGAGAGGGAGGGGGAGAGAGAGAGGGAGAGAGAGGGAGAGAAAGAGAGGGAGGGAGAGAAAGAGAGAGAGAGAGAGAGAGAGAGAGAGAGGGAGAGAAAGAGAGAGGGAGAGAGAGGGAGTGAAAGAGAGAGAGAGAGAGAGAGAGAGAGAGGCAGAGAGAGAGAGAGAGAGAGAGAGAGAGAGAGAGGAGTGCGGCTAGGATTTTTTTTATAACCCCACTCTTGTTCGTGCCCTTGCCTTAGTTAAACCAGTTAGGCCTGTTACATTAGCCACTGGAATGGTTTATGTACTTGTACCAATTCAATTATTTGTTTCTGCGAGTCAGCTGTGGAGGAAGCCAGGGAAGGCACTCACATAAATTCTAGCTGTTAATTTCCAAGTAATGCAGTGGCCGTGATCATTTAAGACAGGACAATTGATACTGCTGTCAGTGGAGAGGCCTCCGTAAAGGATGTTTTTACAGAACATCATGGTGACACTTTGCTCAGATGAATGTCCTGGAAATGCTTTTGATTAATGTAATGTAATAAAATAAATGGGGGCTAAAATGCCTCAGCACGTCTTGTTAAGAATATTTGATTCATCATATGAAATTCTGAGCAGTTCTTTTCTCCCAGCCGTCCCGCCGAGGGCCTTTCTATCAATGTTGTTGTCATCAGTCAATATATGTGACATTGACAACACTTAAAGTCCCCCTCCCTCCCTCACTCTCTCTCTCTCTCCCTACAGCATTGTATAGCTTCTCATTGTCAGGGCCCTCCGTAGATATGTATTTCCATGTCATCTTTCGGAGGTGTCAGACTCAGAGAGATGGTGGTGGATCATGGGAGAAACAGTAATGTCAGTTCATTTATGTCACTCTGAGCTGGAGATGAGGAGGGGTGGGACGGAACACTTACACTAAAACACACTAGAAACGCCCTGCGTCGGGAATATTAGACGACACAAATTGATAATATTCTGTCCTGAAGCAGCCATTCAGTTGTATTACTTAACCCTCATGTCATGTCATGTCATGTCATGTCATGGGCTTGACAGTATTTGGACGTGACGTCTGAACCTCATTGATCTCTCTTTGTGACCCTTTGTAAGCGCAGAGGCTTTACAAAAGGAACGTTCTGAACGTCAACAGAAGGCTGTAAACTCCGTCGACTGCCAAGGACAAGAAACTATTTCCACGTCACAGATCTGCACCAGGTTGGCTTCGCTCTCTGTATCACTTGCGAAGTCAGTCTGCACCACTCCAGAAAATGAGTTCCTTTCTTCCCCCTGTCCCGTGGATCTGCTTCTGTCTTCCAAATTCACTAGCAAGACAAATCCTCTCCATTTTGGCTTCAGATTCGGTTCACATTCAAGATGTAATATACAGTATATCTTGTTTGCAGTAGGCAGGCACTAACATTTGCTCGCTCTACCACCTCAACGGAGCATGCGTTTTATTCTGTTTTAAGGGGCGCATCAGCAGACCACTACGGAGTATGGAAAGTAACTCCAGCTGTGAGCTATATGAATATGTTACTCATCCATACCGCTCTGGGGAATAACTAAGCCCACCGTCCTTAGGTGTCATCAGATTTGGGGCCTTTAGCAAGTCACATCCTTTTTCAACCTGAGTGACTTTTTAAACATATCACGTTAATGAATACGTGTTGACTGTTTTGTCTAACGATAGGTGAGGCCAAAGTCCAAGCCGAGGTTCACTCTATTGAATGTCGCCATGTTGCAACTCACCTGCAAAAACAACTAAGGTAAGGTAGCACGGGATGTATTGGCCCACTGAAGAAGTTACATATTGGAACATATTTCCATACTGCATCTCAGGTGGGTCTGTTAATAAACTGTGGCCAGCACCACCTCAATAATGTCATGACAACGTTACCTTTGAGACAGCGGGTTAACCATTTCCTGCAGAGATACTGATTGAATACCATCTTCCTACCTAGATGTTCCCTAATAAACTCATTCTCAGAATGACAAAAAAATAATAAAGAATCTAGCTATATATGTTGCGTACATTTTTACCAAGGGTTAAGGGTTAATAGTGGGCCTAGCATTTCCCAGCATTTGGTTCAGAACATAGAGGACCTATACATGTATTTCTGGAGTATTTAAGGTGACACCTTGCTTGGTAGTCCACTTACTGTCTAATTTCTGGCGTCTCGTAAACAAATTGAGGTTATCAATTGTGATGTTGGCAAATATGGCATCCGATCATCTGGTTGTTGAACGTTTATCTACCCTCACACTCACCCACCTGCTAAGAGGTGCCACGCTTTAATGAAATTGTTTGAATGTCCCCGGCCTGGTTGCTAAGGAACAGTGTTTCTTGTTCCTGGGGATGGGATGGTTACAGACTTCTGTCATCAAATAATGATTAGAGATGTGCTCACCTCAAGGTGTGCGGAGCACTGAAGGGTGTATTCAGATGGAGATTTGCAAACAGCTCCAAGAAGCAGGGTGGGGGGATATGCCTTTGCATGTGTGTGTGTGTGTGTGTGCGTGTGTGTGTGTGTGTGTGTGTGCATGTGTGTGTGCGCGCGTGCATGCGTGCGTGTGTGTGTGTGTGCGTGTGTGTGTGTATGTTTTGCAAGGCATGGCTTAGGCACCAGTTCCAGTTCTGGCACTTTAAAAGGACATATAATGGTTTTCTCTGCGAACCACCTCTGATGGATTCATATCCTAATGTAATTGACAATGGTTTAATGTTGACATTTTTTAAGGAATAGCTAGACAGATTTTTTTGTAGTGTTATATTTGTCGACAAGGTGGCTATGGAAGAAAAAAATGTCAGCAACATATTTTCAGCGATTATAACTTGTCACAGTCAACTTAACACGGGGCTCTTTTTTATTTTCTTTTTTGACCCTTTTTTCATGTTTGATCTCTTCTCTTCAATCACATCCTTTCACATATTCATATCAGAAAATGTATCGCTGTTGAACACAACCTTAGACAAAATTTGTACTACACAAAAAATGTTTGACATCAGGTATTCATGAATGCATCTATGAATAACATACATTTGTGTGTGAATGGTTGGCAAGTCATTTTTCCATTTTTAAAATTTCAAACAGACAGAAAAGGTCTTATGAAATGCTCATGTACTACATATGAATGTGTTATGTATGGCTTATGAATGTGTTAGGAAGTCCTAATGTAGCTGCCCTTCAAAAACAATGTTACAGAGTGCTACCTAAGAAGTCCGGTCTTGTTTTATCCAACTCTGTGACGGACAGTCTGTCCACTGTCCTCCAGCTTGGCTTCCTGTTTGCGTCACATTGATTGTTGTCCCCCATGACTGCAGGCGAGCCTTTGAACAATGGCATACGGAGAGCAGCACCTCTCCACAGGCTCTCAGAATGGGATTCACTCAAAATGAGGCAGGAGGTCCCCAGATTGCATAGCTCCAGAGCGTCTGATCCACGGGGGCACTAACCCCCACGCACCACCCCCCAAAACGTGAAGCCTTTCAAGGTATCATTATTGGCTTACTCACCACTGGATTGGATCAATTGTTCCTTCGTTAATGGATAGTAATTGAAGTGAGAGTAGCATCGTGCCACCATACCGCCTCATACAAAGACAACACTGAAGGATGCGTTTAATTCAAGTTCAGAGTAGCATTAACGGGAGCGGGACCTAAATTGACATCTCTGTACGCTCAGAGTAAAGACATTTCCTTCATTCACTAAGGCTCCGAGGCACACTCTTGATAATTACAAATTCCACGGTACAGGCTTCCTTCCCTTCCGACTACAAGCCTGAAATGCAGACACATCAAGACTAGAGTCAGGCCGAAATGGCTCCTCTCGTGGGCTATGCATTAACGGCCATATCAATTGAACGGTGTTTAAGTGCTGTGAAAGGAGCCCAGTGCCAGACATGAGGGGCGGAGGCGCGCCGCGTTACACAGAGCAGCAGCACACGTTCGGTCAGCACATCCTGTGATCTGCGTCTCTAATGTGGATCGAGAGGAGCGCTAACTGTGAAAAAGAAATGTCATCACCGAGTCCTTTCATTCAAGATGTTCCCCTCCAGATAAGAATTTCTATGCTTCGCACGCTGCAACTCAAATCAATCGACACAATTAGAGGCCCGAGGCTATTACCATTGTGCACGCTAACACATTCGCTACACTGAGTAACCTCTCCTGGTTGAGAACAAGAGAAGGCCAGAGGAGTTGAGTGGCTCAATGGGGGGAGGGAACCTGAACAGATACAGCTTCTAATATGAGCCAATAAAAACCCTGTGACTGGAGGTGAATCGCATGTTAACCTCAGTCGCGTCATACGTGGATACAGTCAGAGGTTACAGCCTCGAAACACAAACATACAGGAGGTTCGTAGCCACCCAGTCGGGACATGGTAATCACGCGCAAGTGTTTCGGAGAGGTAAGGGGATCACGAGATCAACTGCGAATGGTAAGAGGGGTAAGGAGAGCGGCTCTAAGGTGGAGTGACTCATCATCGGTAATGGTTAACAGGGGAAAAAAATGGGGTTGTGTAACCGTGACCATTGGCTATCAAACACACACATGCACGCACTCACACACACACACACACATAGCGGCTGTTTTTTTTCTTCCGTGGCATGAGCTGAATGTTGGTGGCCGACTATACACACCTGTTCTTCTGCCTGGGAGATTTTACAACCAGGGGAAAGAAAAGAGGCACCCCAAAACCACAGCTGTGCTTGCAGTTAAGCAGATCGAGGAGGCCCTGGCCGCGATTATGTAACCTTAGTGTAACACTTGGTATGGTGTGTGGGCAGAGGGAGAGAGAAAAGGATTGAAGGATGGGGCCTTGGGAGATTACACATCGTTTTTTTCGTTGTGTTTCTCGCCAAACATTTGGCAAATAAGAAAAGAATTAGAACAAATCTGTCAGCGTGAACAAGTAACAGATACGTTGCTGATTGGTATTGTATTGTGGTTTGTCACTGAGAAATGCCCAAAAGCACAACAATAGTATGTCATGTCTAATATGCTACAAACAGTAAATAATTACTCATTAAGATTAGGAGTGAAAATAATTACAAGTACTTGCTAAATGCTAAATATTGCTAATTATGTTTTACACAGCAACAGCAGCAGCTACATACAGAGAGTTGAACTGCCATTGTTGACCTGTTTTTGCAGATAACGAAAAGGCTATCTGTTTCTTACATTACTACCTCTATAGGACAACCTGTATAATGGCTATTTCTATATATAAGACATACGGTATATAAGGACTATTTCAACAAAAGACATGTTCCAGCATGACATGGCATAAATGAATACTTATGTACAGTACATATATACTATTTCTACCAGGATCTTTTCCATATATACTATTTCTACCAGGATCTTTTCCACATAGACTATTTCTTTACGGATGATTTATATCAGAACTTGTTTATTTGAGGACTATTTCAATAATGACATTTCGATCAGGACTTGTCACTGCACATTTTCTCTCCAGAGGTCATGCTATGTCATCTTCTTCCTTAAAAAGGAACAGGCAATAGAGTCGGAGTTGGGATCTTGAGTAATGGAATCCAATTAAAACCTGCCGGTGTCAGATGCCAAGGTTTCAATCTTAAAAGGCTCCTCTGAGTCTTACCCTAACAGGCTGGCTTGGCAACGCTCAGGTTGACTCCAGAGGCGAGACTTCCTCAACTAAATGAACATCGGGACAGGCCCAGATTAGCCCTTAATTGAGAGGTTTGTCTAAATACCGCTCTGAAACCTGTGGTAGAAGAAGGCTCATCGGGCCTGATTGCCCTGGTGTTACACCATCCACCATCCATCCACCCACAGTGGGTTCATAAACACAGAGCACAACAGTGGGTAAGAAGAATGGGAAGAGGATTCCCTATCAGACCTTGGAATGATGAAATAGCCCATTCACACAGCAAGCCTAGTGATAACAGGGTGTATGAGGGGGAGGACTCGCTTGGTGCCAGCCAGCCAGTCACAACAGTTACCCCCTCTCATCTCTTTCTCTGTTACTGTGAATAATCTGGTGTAACGTCATCCCCACCGCCACAGCCCTGTGTAGTAACGTCAGTCTCTCTATTGATATGAGAAGGTAAAGTCACACTTCATATGTACCTGATGACTGATGACTCTCCCCTGGAGGGAGCTGAAGGGAGACGGTGTGATGTTGTGCGGCAGCGTGGAAGGAACGGGGTACAGGTGAGAAGGGAAAGGGGGCAGTAAGGCCACGCTAGCGGGCAGGTTGGGGGGAAAAGGCTAATAATTAATGATCAAATTTTAATGGTGGCGGCGGTGGGTGGGCCTGGCGGGGCCAGGACTAGCGGGGCTGCTGATGCCATTAATTCAGCCCAGTGGAGCCAGGCTCTGCTCAAGACCTGCCGCAGCTGTCACCGCGCTTGCTTAATTATCCTCCTGCCGGCGGCCGCCTCTCCTCTCCCTGCTCGCCGTGCCTCACCGCACGCTCTGTGACGCTGACTATAGGACAGGACAGTACGGTGGCAGTCAAGCAGCAAAGGGACAAACACAGATTCCTGGGCACTAGCATGCAGGCTAACAGGCACTAGCATGCAGGCTAACAGGCACTAGCATGCAGGCTAACAGGCACTAGCATGCAGGCTAACAGGCACAGCAAAGAGGGCAGGGCATCATGGGTGAGCAAGAAGGCCCTGTTCATTGTGTAGATATCGATTCACAATGCATATTACTGCTGATGGATTGGAGTGCCACTATACATACAAACGTATGTGGACACCCCTTCAAATGAGTGGAGTTGGCTATTTCAGCCATGCTGACAGGTGAATACAATTAAGCACACAGCCATGCAATCTCCATAGACAAACATTGACAGTAGAATGGCCTGACTTTCAACGTGGCACCGTCATAGGCTGCCACCTTTCCAACAAGTCAGTTTGTCACATTTCTGCCCTGCTAGAGCTGCCTCGGTCAACTGTAAGTGCTGTTATTGTTTAGTGGAAACGTCCAGTAGCAACAACAGCTGAGCCGCAAGGTGGTAGGCCACACAAGCTCATAGAACGGGACCGTCAAGTGCTGAAGCACGTAGCGAGTACAATTGTCTGTCCTCGGTTGCAACACAAGTTCCAAACTGCCTCTTGAAGCCATGTCAGCACAATAACTGTTCGTCAGGAGCTACATGAAATGGGTTTCCATGGCCGAGCAGCCGCACACAAGCCTAAGATCACCATGCGCAATGCCAAGCATCGGCTGGAGTGGTGGAAATGCGTTCTCTGTAGTGATGAATCACCATCTGGCAGTCCGATGGACGATTCTGGGTTTGGCGAATGCCAAGAGAACGCTACCTGTCCCTTCGTTCCATTGAAGGGAAATCTTAACGCTGCAACATACAATGACATAATAGACGATTGCTTCCAATTTTGTTGCAACAGTTTGGGGAAGGCCCTTTCCTGTTTCAGCATGACAATTCCCCCATGTACAAAGTGAGGTCCATACAGAACTGGTTTGTCGAGAATGGTGTGGAAGAATTTGACCCCCCTGCACAGAGCCCCGACCTCAACCCCATTGAATACCTTTGGGATGAATTGGAACACCGACTGCGAGCCAGGACTAATCGCCCAACATCAGTGCCTGACCACTAATGCTGTTGTCGCTGAATGGAAGCACGTCCCCACAGGAATATTCCAAAATCTAGGGGAAAGCCTTCCCATAGAGCGGAGGCTGTTATAGCAGTGAAGGAGGGCCCAACTCCATATTAATGCCCATGATTTTGGAATGAGACGTTCGACGATCAGGTGTCCACATACTTTTGTAGCCATGTAGTGTATCATATAGGAGATGGCATATGTCTTTTCACATCCAGCTTTAATGGTAAGTCATGGATGATTTAATGGTAAGTCATGGATGATTTAATGGTAAGTCATGGATGATTTAATGGTAAGTTTCTGTACATCTCACACTGAAAATATATTGTCTCGGCTGGCTTACAAAGACCAGAGGTGATCGCGATTACATTTGTTTCTTCTCTCCTTGATATAAAATGATGAGAAAATTGGGCAAAATATGATGTAAAGAATTGACATCTAAATTATACTTCTATAATTTAGTTCATTCCAAGAGTAAAATGCAAGGAACCTCGGGCCCAGAAGATGAGCAAGAAAAGAGCATCCTTGGCTAACACACACGTGCATCCAATATTTACTAGTGTCCGATATCTCAACCTGTCTACCCTGAAAGAGAGAGGAAAGTTTACCTGCTCCTCTCAGTGCTATCTGAGGACATGCTCTCACGCTAACCAATAACCTTTAATATTTTATCCTGCACTGTGGTGATATGTTTAAAGAGCTCTGGCTCTCTTCACTCACAAGTTGTTGTCTCGGAGGATGAGACAGAAGATGGGGAGAGGGAGCAGCCTGGCCTCAAAGACTAGACGTAACATAACAAATAACCACTAACCCTAACCTTAACCCTAACCTTAACCGCCCCTAACCCCTAGCCTAGCTAACATTAGCCATCTCGCCACCTAGCTAACTTGAGCCACAACAAAGTGGGATTCGTATGATATGTTACGTATTGCAAATGTGTAGCGTATTGTGCAAATTGCTTTTAGTAACAAATCATATGAATTGTAATTCGTAACATATTTTTATGAAATGATGGACGATGATAGACATCCACTCTTTAACATACGAAACATAACATACATTAAACGGAGGGAGACGGGTTTACGTTTACTATATTGCATCTATCCAGGCTGGAGGGAAAGAGAGGGAGAAAGAAAAAGAGAGAAAGAGAGAGAAAGAGAGAGAGATGGTGAGAGAGAGAGAGAGAGAGAGAGAGAGAGGGAGAGAGAGGGAGAGAGAGAGAGAGAGGCAGACAGAGAGAAGCGAGAGATGGTAAAAGAGAGAGAGAGAGACAGAGAGTGACGGTGATAAAGATATCCACTCTCGCTTTCCTGGAGGATTATTTCCGTACCTGTTCAAACACGCTCCTGTAAATAATTCATCTTGTTGTGCCCCGGACCTCTTGTACATACTCATGCTTTTACCTCTCCGGTGGATATGTACCTAGTCTCATGGACAAAAAGGGCCAGGGACGACATCAAAGCAGCGATGTCTGCCTATAGGAGCGGGCAAAACAACATTGCTTGTGTAAGAAACAAATGCACCACTCTTCACAGCCCGTGTTCGCAAGTTGTAGTGGGTCGTGAGTTCAATTAATTATAGATATCTTAACTATGCCGTACTACTCACCAAATGGATCATGTAAGATTGTGCTGCGTGTTGCATACCCAGAGTTAACTTGATACTCCCCATACCTCCCCTTACAGACAAAGTGAGCTTCAATTCTCAGTCCACTTTTGATGTGTTTTGAGGAAAGGTTTCAGGTGAGGTGGAGGGTTAAGTGAGAAACAAAGTACACAGGATTGTCCATGTGCAGTACGCAGTGGCGATTTTAGCATGTACATCTTGTTGGGGAAAACTCCCCCAATTTCTTTTAGATGCATGCCAGCAAAGTCACCACATAACACAACACAAAACAATACATGAATTGGACTATAATGGTGACAAACGGTGCCCACAAACTGTTAGGGCCTACATCAAGTCCCAACAGAGTCCCAAGACCTAACCACTGTTACACCTGGCTATCAGCGGAGCCTCATTTACTGCCTTTTAAAAAAACATAGCTGATATGGCTGACTTGCTTAAACAAATGTGGTTTCAACTGACAATTGAGATGTACAAACTATGGCATAAGGGGACGACAAGCGGATAAGAGGCAATTCGTAATTTTGATTAAGACGTTAATGAGCGAGCTAGGACGGACCTAGTCAATATATAAGTATTTGTTCAGCACTTTTGAAATGTACAGCAACACCAAGTCAGAACAGTAGGATAGATAAAGGGGGCATATAAGCAGACAATGAAAGCTCTTACAATATTAGATGATGACATTTCTCTAAAACAAGCTGTAGGATACATGTGCATCACGAAGTCAGAACAGTAGACTAAATTATGTAGGGAAAAGGGACTAAATAATTAGTGTAAGGCGCATTGGCTACTAACAGTTTACAGTGGCTTGCAAAAGTATTCACCCCCCTTGGCATTTTTCCTATTTTGTTGCCTTACTCCCTGGAATTATAATACATTTTTGAAGGGGTTGTATCATTTGATTTACACAACATGTCTACCACTTTGAAGATGCAAAATATTTTTTATTGTGAAACAAATGAGAAATAAGACCAAAAAACTGAAAACTTGAGCGACAATAACTATTCACCCCTCCCCCCCCCTCCCACCCCCCCAGCAATTACAGCTGCAGGTCTCTTGGGGTATGCCTCTATAAGCTTGGCACGTCTAGCCACTGGGATTTTAGCCCATTCTTCAAGGCAAAACTGCTCCAGCTCCTTCAAGTTGGATGGGTTCCACTGGTGTACAGCAATCTTTAAGTCATAGGACAGATTCTCAATTGGATTGAGGTCTGGGCTTTGACTAGGCCATTCCAAGACATTTAAATGTTTACCCTTTAACCACTCAAGTGTTGCTTTAGCCGTATGCTTTGGGTCATTGTCCTGCTAGAAGGTGAACCTCCATCCCAGTCTCAAATCTCTGGAAGACTGAAACAAGTTTCCCTCAAGAATTTCCCTGTATTTAGCGCCATCAATCATTCCTTCATTTCTGACCAGATCTTATTTAGGGGCTTCATAAGCAAAGGGGGTGAATACATATGCACGCACCAATTTAAAAAAACATTTTTTGTTTGTTTGTTTGTTTGTTTTTTGAAACAAGCAATTTTTTGCATGTCACTTCACCAATTTGGACTATTTTATGCATGTCCATTACATGAAATTCAAATAAAAATAAATTTTAATTACAGTTTGTAATGCAAGAAAATAGGAAAAATGCCAAAGGGGCTGAATACTTTTGCAAGGCACTGTACTACACAACATAAACTTAGTATTACTTTCTTAGCAACAGTATACATCTCCCTGGCATATTGCATCATTTATGCAGCAGCATAAAAGCCTTACTCAAGAAAGCAAAAAAGAGACCATGTCTGTATATAGTTAACTCAATTATTATATATTTTTTACATTGTTTGTAAACTGATATGTGACACTGAATGACGGGTCACCACTGACAGTATGTCAGACAGCCAAAGAGTATTTATCATGCTGACTACTCCAAATGAAGCACATTGCACACTATATTCTACTCTGTAGGGTCCCTCTTATGGAGAGGACAATCGGAAGTGCCCTAATTGCAAGACGAGACGTGATTCTTTAATAACTATGGTGTGGGCCACTTCACTTTGGTATAATCAGGGAAGCGTGTCTTGAGATGAGAGATTATTAAAGGGACCTCAGTGCGATAGCTCACAAATTAATACAATTGAATGCTCTCAATGTTCACTTATCTGAAAGGTTGCATGATAACTAAATACAAAAAAGTTTTGAAAAACTTTTAAAAAATGCAAATGATCATGATTAGAGCTAGTTTATCGCAATGGAACATTTCATTGTCTATGCAAGGACAATCAGGAGAACTTAGTAGCAATGTGATTAAAGACAGATCTTCAGGATGTCCAGAATTGATCCTGGCATAATGTACAGTAGTACAATTCATGATAGACAAGGTCTAAATATTGTAAACCAAAAATATTAGTTCAACAGAGGAACAGAGGAATACATTATGTATGTTGAACTGATGGACTGATTCAGTTGCATTGTACATTATTCTTGCTGACACAGTTTACTGTCTCGGATAAAACTGAGGCCCCTCTCTTTGACAACATTGCATTTCAGATTCCAAAATGTGCATGAAAATGTATTTATTCAATTATATATCATTATCATTTCTGACTCATTTAACCAACAACTACAATGTATTTTCAAAGTATTTTGTAATGAGTTAATTAATGAATTCTTAAATGTTGTCAATAAATAGATATATCACAGTGACAACAATGATGTACTGTAGGCCAATCCTGGTCTTACAAGTTACAAAAATGGGGTAAAAACAGCAAGGTCTCAGTGGAGGATCACAGTTCAGCCATCCCCAACACTCCGAAAGTCCCTTTATTTTCTCCTTCCTCTTTAGCCAGGCACATCACCGCAGTATGCACATTCTCCTCTCCTCTCCCACTTCTCTCTTCTCTTCCTCCCCTCTCTGCACTGGGGGCAGCTTTCTGCATCAGAAGAATTCTTGGCAAATTAATGCGCTACCTCTTGGGCTAATTCAATTAAAAAGGATCAAAACTACAGAGCAGCTTTTGTGGTGGACACAATGTTGTGCTTCATGCGTCTTTGCTCAGGGTGGAATTTCTGCCATTTATCCCCTTCTTTGCCCGCAGCTGGATTCTGGACATTCTAACACAGTCAAGTTTGCTAATTTGCTTGAATGAAAAAGAATTATTAACTGATAATAAGAAAGGGAGCAGAGAGGGCTCTGGGCAGGGATGAGTGGATAGGGTGAACTCTGCAGCACCTGAAGCGCATGCAATTTTGATTAATTTGTGCCTAAAACGAGGCATTCAGGAGTAAAATTGCTGTGCAAATGACAAGAACGATTATGGTTGTAATTCCTCTGCTTTGTAAATGTGTGCAGCTTTGTTTCAGCTCTAACAGGATGACATTACTAACAAGTACACCACTTGCTTTTGTTATTAACCGCATATTTCCGACCCCGCTGAGGCTTGATCTTTGATTTAGAAGTTAGTGCTTAACATTGGAGACTGACTACAGTGCTTTAAAATGGTGGCGGACTTGACATGATAAACGTGTATTATTTTGAAGTGTCCTTCTGCATCTTTGTTCAAAACAAACCGCAGACATGTGTAACGGTTCTCCTGTGGTGAAGTAGAGGCGGACCAGAATGCAGCGTGGTTTCTCTGATTCATGTTTAATAACAAAAAAGATAAACACGAACACTACAAAACAACAAACGTGGAAAACCAAAAAAAAACAGCCCTATCTGGTGCAAAAAAACAGAGACAGGAACAATCACCCACAAACACACAGTGAAACCCAGGCTACCTAAGTATGGTTCCCAATCAGAGACAATGACTAACACCTGCCTCTGATTGAGAACCATATCAGGCCAGACATAGAAATAGACAAACAAGACATCCAACATAGAATGCCCACTCAGATCACACCCTGACCAACCAAAACATAGAAACATACAAAGCAAACTATGGTCAGGGTGTGACAACATGATTTTTTTGTGAAATATAACTATTAGACCTACACTATGTAATGTAAGTAGTACTGCTAGATACGCACTGAAATTACTCAGTATACTATACCTGTAAGAAATATGTCTACAATTTTCTATGAAAATGTGGAATACGCATAGAATAGCTGTGTTAATATATACGGTTGAAGTCGGAAGTTTACATACACCTTAGCCAAATACATTTAAACTCAGTATTTCACAATTCCAGACATTTAATACTAGTAAATATTCCCTGTCTTAGTTCAGTTAGGATCGCCACTTTATTATAAGAATGTGAAATGTCAGAATATTAGTAGAGGGAATGATTTATTTCAGCTTTAATTTATTTCATCAGATTCCCAGTAGGTCAGAGTTTTGCATACACTCAATTAGTATTTGGTAGCATTGCCTTGAAATTCTTACATTTGGGTCAAACGTTTCAGGTAGCCTTCCACAAGCTTCCCACAATAATTTGTGGGAAGCTTACTGCTGACATTACTGCTGACAGAGCATGTGTAACTGAGTCAGGTTTGTAGGCCTCCTTGCTCGCACACGCTTTTTTAGTTCTGCCCACAAATCTTCTATGGGATTGAGGTCCGGGTTTTGTGATGGCCACTCCAATACCTTGACTTTGTTGTCCTTAAGCCATTTTGTCACAACTTCGGAAGTATGCTTGGGGTCATTGTTCATTTGGAAGACCCATTTGCAACCAAGCTTTAACTTCCTGACTGGTGCCATCTATTTTGTGAAGTGCACCAGTCCCTCATGCACCAAAGCACCCCCACAACATGATGCTGCCACCCCTGTGCTTCACAGTTGGGATGGTGTTCCTCAGCTTGCAAGCCTCCGCCTTTTTCCTCGAAACTATTTTTGATTCATCAGACCGGAGAACATTTCTCCAAAAAGTAGGATCTTTGTCCCCATGTGCAGTTGCACACCGTAGTCTGGCTTTTTATGGCAGTTTTGGAGCAGTGGCTTCTTCCTTGCTGAGCGGCCTTTCAGGTTATGTCAATATAGGACTTGTTTTACTGTGGATATAGATACTTTGTACCTGTTTCCTCCAGCATCTTCACAGGGTCCTTGGCTGTTGTTCTGGGATTGATTTGCACTTTTCACACCAAAGTACGTTCATCTCTAGGAGAAGAACATGTCTTATTCCTAAGCGTGTTGACGGCTGCGTGGTCCCATGGTGTTTATACTTGCGTACTATTGTTTGTACAGATGAATGTGGTACCTTCAGGCGTTTGGAAATTGCTCCCAATGATGAACCAGACTTGTGGAGGTCTACAATTTTTTTCTGAGGTCTTGGCTGATTTCTTTTGATTTTCCCATGATGTAAAGCAAAGAGGCACTGTGTTTGAAGGTTGGCCTTGAAATACATCCACAGGTACACCTCTAATTGACTCAAAGGATGTCAATTAGCCTATCTGAAGCTTCTAAAGCCATGACATCATTTTCTGGAATTTTCCAAGTTGTTTAAAGGCACAGTCAACTTAGTGTATGTAAACTTCTGACCCACTGGAATTGTGATACAGTGAATTATAAGTGAAATAACTTGTCTGTAAACAATTGTTGGAAAAATGACTTGTGTCATGCGCAAAGTAGATGTCCTACCCGACTTGCCAAAACTATAGTTTGTTAACCAGAAATTTGTGGAGTGGTTGAAAAACTAGTTTTAATGACTCCAACCTAAGTGTATGTAAACTTCCGACTTTAACTGTAAGGGTAAAGTTACACTCAGAGTGTGAATTATATTGTGACATCTATGGGACTAATATTAAAGACATGCATTTTAATAGTAAGCATTTGACATTTTAATGTGTTATAATCACAACCAGTCATGATGTTTTCATCTGATTGTCAAACAAATCACTTCAAAAAGTAGGCTACCTGTGCATGTTCGCCCACTCCAAAATAATTCCGCCATCCAAACAGTGCACTGTGCACCCACCATTTGATGAAGGGAAAGAGACATCTGTTACAAAACACCCCAAAATGTAATGACATTCGGCGATTGTCATTAGGCCTATCCTGAATTAATCAATGCATCTTGCTGACAACTTGACCTTTTTCCTAAAAAGAAAAGTCGGGGCACTGTGCATGTCAACGTACTCAATGACACATATATTTATTTATATTTATTTAGTAATGAGAAAATGACTAGTTAGTCAAGTAACTAGCTTTCTAGGTAAGCAGTGGATGTTGGATTGCATTTGCAACGTTGTCGTCCCACCGATGCACCGATTGCTAGCTAGCTACCTAGCCATCTGTTAACCTCACTAGTTACAGGTGGAAAAACGTCCTTTGTAGCACATTGCACATTAACATCCTATTTCACTCTAAACTAGACTTTAATTGCAATTACCTTTTAATCTATTTAACTCTTACTAGCTAGCGTTATTATTATCTATGTTATTTGCTGTGGCTAGGTTTGCTATCTACAAACCAACAGCGAAGAACATGGATAAGATAACATTAGTTAGATTGAGTTAAACAATGTGTAATAAGATAAAATAGCAATTGCATTTAATAAAGTGTATGTGAAAGAGAATGTATTGTGTGATGTGCTGCAAAGTCAGCTTTATAATTTGGAATTCATCCTGCTGTAGCTAGCTAGCTAAACTTAGCTAGCACTAGCTCTACTTAGTAAGCTAGCTATGCATCGATGAGGGCACAGCGGGGCTGCTAGTGCTCATGTCTTGGCCATACAGGTGAATGAATGGCTAGCTAGCTTTTACATTTTTTATTACAATTTTAATTGGATCTTTATTTAACTGGGCAAGTCAGTTAAAAACACATTTTCATTTACAATGACTGTTCATCCTATTGTCATATAATCTAATGTCAACTGTTAATAAGAATTGCTATTACACAGTCTGTGTGACAACTTATGTAATATGCTATGACATGCTACATGGTGTTTATCATTTAAATGACATCCCAAACCGGGATGACACTGGGCCAATTGTGCGCCGTCCTATGGGACTCCCAACCACGGCTGGTTGTGATACAGCCTGGACACGAACCAGGGTGTCTGTAGTGATGCCTCAAGCACTGAGATGTAGTGCCTTAGACCACTGCGCCACTCGGAAGCCCAGCGCCAATATTTTCAAATTAGTGTCAAACAAAACACTGTGTTTGGACTGTGTAGAGCAGGGCACTCCAACCCTGTTCCCAGAGAGTTACTGTATATGTTGCAGTTTCTTAGTGAGCTAGCTACCGTCCCCATTTATGTCATTGTTACTGTAGCCTGCACAACTTCCTGTTTGCACAGCTGTCACAAATTATGCTGTGCCCCAGAGTTTGATATGTTCATTAAAATGATAAACACCATGTAGCATGTCATAGCATATGACATAAGTTGTCACACAGACTGTGTAATAGCAATTCTTATTAACAGTTGACATTAGATTATATGACAATAGGATGAACAGTTATCTATATCAACCAATTCTGTATACTTCTGGCCCTTCTTTGGACACTGTGTTAATTAACCTCCAGACGAGCTTCAATAATGCCATACAACTCTCCTTCCGTGGCCTCCAACTGCTTTTAAATGCAAGTAAAACTAAACGCATGCTATTCAACCGATCACTGTCCGCACCTGCCCGCCCGTCCAGCATCACTACTCTGGGCGGTTGTGACTTAGAATATGTGGGCAACTACAAATACCTAGGTGTATGGTTAGACTGTAAACTCCCTATCCAGACTCACATTAAGCATCTCCAATCCAAAATTAAATCTAGAATCGGCTTCCTATTTCTCAACAAAGCATCCTTCACTCATGCTGCCAAACATACCCTCGTAAAACTGACCATCCTACTGATCCTCGACTTTGGCGATGTCATTTACAAAATAGCCTCCAACACTCTACTCAACAAATTGGATGCAGTCTATCACAGTGCCATCCGTTTTGTCACCAAAGCCCCATATACTACCCACCACTGCGACCTGTACGCTCTCGTTGGCTGGCCCTCGCATTATACTCGCCACCAAACCCACTGGCTCCAGGTCATCTGCAAGTCTTTGCTAGGTAAAGCTCTCATTTCACTGGTCACCGTAGCAGCAACAACCCGGAGCACGCGCTCCAGCAGGTATATCTCACTGGTCACCCCGAAAGCCAATTCCTCCATTGGCCGCCTTTCCTTCCAGTTCTCTGCTGCCAATGACTGGAACGAACTGCAAAAATCACTGAAGCTGGAGACTCATATCTTCCTCACTAGCTTTAAGCACCAGCTGTCAGAGCAGCTCACACATCACTGCACCTGTACATAGCCCATCTGTAAATAGCCCATCCAACTACCTCATCCCCATACTGTATTTATTTATTTATCTTGCTCCTTTGCACCCCAGTATCTCTACTTGCACATTCATCTTCTGCACATCTAACGTTCCAGTGTTTAATTGCTATACATTCCAGTGTTTAATTGCTATTGCCTTACCTCCCTTATCCTACCTCATTTGCACACACTGTATATAGACATTTTCTACTGTATTATTGACCATATGTTTGTTTATTCCATGTGTAACTCTGTGTTGTTGTATGTGTCGAACTGCTTTGCTTTATCTTGGGCAGGTCGCAGTTGTAAATGAGAACTTGTTCTCAACTAGCTTACCTGGTTAAATAAAGGTGAAACAAAATAAAAAGCAAAAACATTATAACTACTTCTATAACATCATATACCATTACTCATAACTACTTTAAACTACTTATGACAGCTTATGACAAATGTTATTATATGTTACATAGCTGTTTATAAATACTTTCTAAATGAATGAATAAGGACCCCTACAGTAAAGTGTTACCCAAGTTCGCTAGAGGACTGGACCCAGATGGTAATGTTGCAAGTTCGCTAGCAGGCTGGACCTAGTCGATACAATTGTTGCAAGTTCGCTAGCAGGCTGGACCTAGTCGATACAATTGTTGCAAGTTTGCTATCAGGCTGGACCTAGTCGATACAATTGTTGCAAGTTCGCTAGCAGGCTGGACCTAGTCGATACAATTGTTGCAAGTTCGCTAGCAGGCTGGACCTAGTCGATACAATTGTTGCAAGTTTGCTATCAGGCTGGACCTAGTCAATACAATTGTTGCAAGTTCGCTAGCAGGCTGGACCTAGTCGATACAATTGTTACAAGTTTGCTAGCGAAAACTCAAGACAGACAGGAAGACACGCGGAGTGGAGAGATTAATGCATTGAAAGAACCTGAACCAACTGTCACTGGTATAAACCACGACAGAGAGATGTTCATGTATTTTGGAATTTTCCTGTTTACCACTGTAGCAGTACAAAATTGAATTTTAAACAAATAGGAGAATGGTTAAATTAGAGACCCCCCAACATTTTGACTTTTACATTTAGTGGAGCTTATGTCTTATTTGAAGGGCTGAGCCCCCACTGGTGCCCCCGTAATTCGCAAACTGGTTACAGCAAAATCAAGTTACACTATAAGGTTTAGCTTCACATTTGGCATGGAGAGGAGAAAAGGGGGCTGGCTGGGGGGTGGTGGGGGATGGCTATTATAATATAATAATGTAACATAAGATAGTCACACATTATGACCAATTTACCCTAGACTTAATCAATTGAACAAAGTTGCTTTCAAGTGGCTTCTTGGCAAAAACAATTCTGGAAAAAAAAAAATTCTGATTTGGATCAGCAACATAAAGTCGAGCATGTTTTGCATGCCTTCAGGAAATCTGTTAGAAGTCTGAGAAAGTACCTCCCACTACAAGGCTCTGGTCGTGTTGAGAGGTTTGTGCCAAAGGATTAGGAATTAATTCAGTCATCAAAGCCCCTTTACCTTGTCATTAAAGGTGGGGTCCTCCTCTTTTGCTGCTGATGAAGTGACATCTGCATTCCCTTGTTCAGCCCTGCCTCCTTCATTACAATATGCCTAATGTAATACACCACAAAGCGCCAAGCCAGTTTTATACTTGTTGGTACTGCTAATCAGCTTTTATTCTTAAAAAGAAAAAGATTCACAACGATTTTCAGTTATTCCGGAGAAGAAAACTATAACAAATACACAAAGAAAACTCAAATGCCGCAAGTCTACTTCAATCAGAACTGTAAATCCATTTTTATCATAGACCCGGGATTCAGAAAGCAACATTTCCCCGGAGAGTTTACAGCTACTCTGCCCTGCGTTCTCTGTTTTTAGTTCATTTCATTCAATCTAGTGGCAAATGAGAGTATCTATTCTCAAGGGTCACACTTAAGTAAATCAATCTCTCCAGTATGTTAACTCAGATGATGCTAAGGCTATTGACGTTTTCATTGGTCCATGGCAAGGGTCCTAGAAATGTACCATATTCACTTTACTAAATGCAACCCAACTCATCACAATATAAACCTTTTTCATTTGTTTGTGTGCCAGTTCACTTTCTAGGTGGGATTTGAGCTGGTACAAAGTCAAGCTTTTCTCCCAAAGAATCCCAGTTCCAACTGTTCGACTGATAAAAAGAGTTATATGTATCATGACCAGAACAACCAAAACACATTGCAGGGCCTTGACTTGACACACACAGCGGACTAGGCTGGGTCTAATAAGGATGTAGACAGCTGTCTAAGTTTTAAGTTGTATACTATTTCTGTGTGAATTAAGTCCTTCCTGTGTACCAGGGGCTTCTCTCGGTCAGTTCCCTCTTCCCTGTGCTGTTTAGATCTGTGAGAATGATAAAGCTAGACAGCTAACAGGTCTGTTATGAGTGTGAACAAAAACTCAGGGAGGGTTAGATTTTCTCATAGCTAATGCCAACCGGGGAGATAATACCTCGCATCTACTGGGGCCCAGCGCAGGCATGATCTGCTCACCAAATATTTTGCAACTTCCTTTTTAGTCATGTGGAAGGAGTTTGTTAAGAACCCTCAGAAATGGCCCAGCCCTGACCCAGGACCTGTTTGGATTGGGCTGCTAAAAGGTGAAACAATGAACAAGGGGACAGGAATTTAGGCAAACTACATTATCAGGATATGAAATAAGCTGCTCTGTAAAATACTTATCCCTCTCTCTTTCCCCTGTCTGTCTTACTTGTGCATGGAGATTTGAGCATTCCTGGGATAACACAGCAACGGGGATGAGCAGTAGACAAAGTCACAGTCAACCTAGGTCTGGTTATTATGGTCTGGATAGAAGCTGAGCTGTCGCTACGATGAGAGAGCTGTTTGCTGGCAGAGATTAAATAATGATTCCTGTTAGAATGAATTAAGGGGTGCTTTTGCAAAAGCTGCGGTGTGGCACACACCTCGGAAAGCAAAATTGCTATTTGAAATGATTACGAGGTCATTATACAGTGCAGGGAGCTAATGGCACCCATCTAAACTTGTCTATCACTTGGGCTCAAACACAGCGTCAACACACACACACACACACACACACACACACACACACACACACACACACACACACACACACACACACACACACACACACACACACACACACACACACACACACACACACACACACACACACACTTAGCTTTTAGATATGCATTAGTTTCAACCAATGTGTATTCGCTGTCCATAAATTCTGACACATTCACTTCAATGTCATCATTTTCACATCAAGAAAAAATTTGACAAAATATTTTCCTGTGGAAGCCAGTCGTATTTGTCAAATCCCTCAGCAGACAGACTAATTCCCCAATATTGAACTATGAATATTCCTATGGAACAAAAGGGAGGGGTGAGGGCATTGGAGATTTTAATAGGGATAGTTTGTCTTGAAGACAGCAAAAAATGGGAAGGGGTAGAGGGCTCTGTCTGTCTGAAGCTCCTGTTCCTCTCACAGGTGATGGAGGAGGCACAAAGACTGTTGCACCATAATGGCAGCCACTCTAGCTGTGCTCCTCTGAACAGATGGTGATGAGCCTGTTGCTAGGATAAGGCCTGAAGAATTTCGTTTTTAATTCCACATTATTTGCCTCGCTGCCACAATTGGTTTCCTCAGGCGAATAAATACAAAGACAGAGAAGGAAGAAAGCAAGGAAAGAGGGTCTGAGCCAGGTCAATGGAGGACTCTGGGTAAGAATGTCTGTTCAGCTGCTGAAGATCACCTGGGTTGTGTTCATTATGGCACACCGTTGCAAAACTGAAAGTACAAATCTGAGTCCTCATTGGACAAGGTTAGGCAGTACCTCCCAATATCAAAACTTTTTCTTTCTACTAAACAGAGGCCTGGGTTTGGGAAGCAGAAACAGGAAGGAAGATTTGGTTTGGCATCACAGCTAGGCATTTGATGCCTGTGATAGCACTGTAGAAATAGTCAAATCCTCACCATTACGAGTCTGTTGCCCTTTCCTAATTAAGAATAACATGTTCTTGAGGAAAAGTTAGCCTCATGTTACCGGGTTTATCAAAACAACCAGAGACCAGATAAATAAAACACACACGCACGCACGTGCGCACACACACACACACATAGTGTGGCCCCAACGAAGCGAAGTGTTGGTGGTCTCACCAAATATTTAAGTGGTTTACTGAACTTTCAACATTTAGTTTATCGCAGACATTGTTGTGTTGGCTCATTTGTCAAGTTATCCTGAAAAAAAAGTATTTGAACTCGACCCTGGAATACTGTCATCCAAAAATAACAAAGAGAAACACCCATGGAGGCTCTTCAATGCCCGGCTCCTTGCAATTGCAGAGAACTAAGAACTAAAAAGAGATCAGACTATTGTGAATTCACAGCATCCACTGTTAGTTGTCAAGCTTGAAAAACAAATGTGGCTAGTTTCTATCCTGTCACTAATCCTGTCACTAATCCATGTCTGACACAAGGATATCTTTTAAAGTGCCAGGCATAGTTTAGCATACTCCTTGGCTAGTTTAGCATACTCCTTGGCTGGTTTAGCATACTCCTTGGCTAGTTTAGCATACTCCTTGGCTAGTTTAGCATACTCCTTGGCTACTTTAGCATACTCCTTTGCTAGTTTAGCATACTCCTTGGCTAGTTTAGCATACTCCTTGGCTAGTTTAGCATTCTCCTTGGCTAGTTTAGCATACTCCTTGGCTAGTTTAGCATACTCCTTGGCTAGTTTAGCATACTCCTTTGCTAGTTTAGCATACTCCTTGGCTAGTTTAGCATACTCCTTGGCTAGTTTAGCATACTCCTTGGCTAGTTTAGCATACTCCTTGGCTAGTTTAGCATACTCCTTGGCTAGTTAAGCATACTCATTGGCTAGTTAAGCATACTGGGGTGGTAGGTAGCCTAGTGGTTAGAGTGTTGGGCCAGTAACTGAAAGGTTGCCGGATTGAATCCCCGAGCTGACAAGGTAAAAATCTGTCATTCTGCCCCTGAACAAGGCAGTTAACCCACTGTTCCTAGGCCGTCATTGAAAATAAGAATCTGTCCTTAACTGACTTGCCTAGTTAAATAAAGGTTAAATAAATAAATACTCCA
Source organism: Oncorhynchus mykiss (assembly GCF_013265735.2). Taxonomy (NCBI): domain Eukaryota; kingdom Metazoa; phylum Chordata; class Actinopteri; order Salmoniformes; family Salmonidae; genus Oncorhynchus; species Oncorhynchus mykiss. Next base: position 23,981,419 of record NC_048571.1, read on the forward strand.
TGGCTAGTTAAGCATACTCCTTGGCTAGTTAAGCATACTTCATGGCTAGTTAAGCATACTCCTTGGCTAGTTAAGCATACTTCATGGCTGATTAAGCATACTCCTTGGCTAGCTAAACATACTTGGGGTCCTGAGTGGTGCAGCGGTATACTGCACTGCATCTCAGTGCTTGAGGTGTCACCACAGACACCATGGTTTGATTCCAGGCTTTATCACAACCTGCTGTGATTGGGAGTCCCATAGGGCGACGCGCAATTTTCCCAGTGTCGTCCGGGTTTGGCCGGTGTATATAAGTATTATATTAGTTCTTTAAAATCTATTTTGGGCTATTTTGAGCTCAGGACCTGAAGCAAGGATATGCATATTATTGATACCATTTGAAAGGAAACACTTTGAAGTTTGTGGAAATTTGAAATTCATGTAGGAGAATATAACACTTTAAATCTGGTAGGGGTTCAAACTGTAGAACCCAGTTCCTACATTTGAAAATAAATCAAACAAAACTATGCTAAATTTTTATCTCTGGGACCCTCAGGATGACAAATCAGAGCAAGATTACTGAATGTAAGTGCAATATTTACCTTCAGAGGTGAATGTATCAAACCAGTTGCCGTGATAAAACAATAGCATGGTATTTTTTCACAGTGATAGTAACGGTAAAATGGAAAGAGCAGTTAGAATAACAAGATTTTAAGCTTTCTGCCAATTTAAGCTATGCCTATGTTCTGGAAAGTTTGCTGTTACTTACAGGGTCATTCTAGTCACATTAGCACACGTTAGAACACGCAATCGGTGTAGGGACACCGATCCCGTAGATCGGGTTACCACAGCATCCCTGCATCGATATGCCTTCCCATTTGGTTTGCGCGCAGTGGGACTATTGTTTGTTTTTCAACAGTACGATGACCCAACACACCTCCAGGCGGTGTAAGGGATATTTGACCAAGAAGGAGAATGATAGAATGATGTGTCAGATGACTTGGCCTCCACAATCACCTGACCTCAACCCAATTGAGATGGTTTGGGATGAGTTGGACCGCAGAGTGAAGGAAAAACAGCCAACAAGTGCTCAGTATGTGGGAACTCCTTCAAGACTGTTGGAAAAGCATTCCAGGTGAAGCTGGTTGAGAGAGTGCCAAGAATGTGCAAAGCTGTCATCAAGGCAAAGGGTGGCTACTTTGAAGAATCTTGAATAGAAAATATATTTTGATTTGTTTAACACTTTTTTGCCTGCTACATGATTCCACGTGTTATTTCATAATTTTGATGTCTTCTCTAATGTTCAACAATGTAGAAAATAGTCAAAATAAAGAAAAGCCCTTGAATGAGTAGGTGTGTCTGAACTTTTGGCTGGTATGTATAAAAAAAATATATGTTTGGTCTTACTGCTATTAGCTCATACAAACGCATTGAATAAAATATTCACTACACCCAAAAAATATAAAACGGAATTTTGTTCTGAATTGTCTCTCCTATATCTGATAGACATAAGAAAGATCAGGAAACATATACAGTATATATTTTTTTACGTGTATAAATTTTTTCAACTGGTACCGGGAGACCTTCAGACTTGTGTGTGTGGTCAGTTGGCGTCTTGGCGCAAAACAACCGATGTGTAAATGTTTGTGAGAGTCTCACCTTTGCACAGATTAGTGTGTAGCCGAAATGGTTCGAACGCTACAGAAAAGTTGGCAGAGAAGGCCATCGTGTTCATGAGAGTCTCACGAGAGGAGATTCGAATTTAAACTGACAGATTTTTATGGGGATTTTTTTATTATGCTAATTCGATTTCCTCGCGGGGGCGCAGACATAGACCTTAGGGAACGCCTACCCATGTCCACATGCGCTGCACAACTGCAAGTATGCTATTTTACAAGGATTTCTTAATCATGCAACATCAGAAACAGTTCCACTATATATACCATTATTGGCCTCTGCTGCAACACTCTCTGTTCAGTATCTCACACAGAGGATTTCTAACTTTCCCACTCTCCCTCCCTTCCCTCTCTCCCTTCCCTCCCTTCCCTCTCTCCCTCCCTTCTCTCTCTCCCTTCCCTCCCTCCCTTCCCTCCCTCCCTTCCCTCTCTCCCTCCCTTCCCTCCCTCCCCTTCCCTTCCCTCTCTCCCTCCCTTCTCTCTCTCCCTTCCCTTCTCTCTCTCCCTCCCTCCCTTCCCTCTCTCCCTCCCTTCTCTCGCTCCCTTCCCTCTCTCCCTCCCTCCCTTCCCTCTCTCCCTCCCTTCCCTTCCTCCCCTCCCTTCCCTCTCTCCCTCCCTTCTCTCTCTCCCTTCCCTCCCTCCCTCCCTTCCCACTCTCCCTCCCTTCCCTCTCTCCCTTCCCTCTCTCCCTCCCTCCCTTCCCTCTCTCCCTCCCTCCCTTCCCTCCCCTCCCTTCCCTCTCTCCCTCCCTTCTCTCTCCCTTCCCACTCTCCCTCCCTCCCTTCCCTATCTCCCTCCCTCCCCTGTCTCCGCCCCCTTCCCTCTCTCTCTCCCTCCCTTCCCTCTCTCTCCCTTCCCTCTCTCTCTCTCCCTTCCCTCGCCCCCTCCCTCCCTTCCCTCTCTGTCTCCCTCCCTTCCCTCTCTCCCTCCCCCCTTCCCTCTCTCCCTCCATTCCCTCTCTCCCTCCCTCCCTCCCTCCCTCCCTCCCTCCCTCCCTCCCTCCCTCCCTCCCTCCCTCCCTCCCTCCCTCCCTCCCTCCTTTCCCTCTCTCCCTCCCGTCCCTCTCTCCCTCCTTTCCCTCTCTCTCTCTCCCTCCCTCCCTTCCCTCTCTCCCTCCTTTCTATCTCTCCCTCCATTCCCTCCGTTCTCTTCCCTCGTCTCTCTTTTCTGTTCCTCCCACAGTTTTAACTTTCCCACATACAAAATTGTTGGGCTTTCAGCACATACTGCCGCTCTATCTCACTGTGTACAGGACCCTGTCGGCCTGTTTCCTCCTTTGCACTTTTTTTGTTTGTTCTACTGTAATCATCTGGCTGGCCCAGATCCGTGTGGGTGTGCTGGCAGCCATACAAAAAGAGGAGGAAAAAAAGCTACATGGGAACAGAGTTAAGGTTGAATATTTATTACAAGAAGCCATCTGGCGTCAGACTGTCTGTACAGGGGGCTCTCTTCTTGTAATAGTTGCTCTTCTCCTCACGTTTTCTTTTCCTCTCTCTCTCTCTCTCTCTCTCTCTCTCTCTCTCCTCCCCCTCCCCCCCCCCCCCCCAGTGTCCCATTGCATATATGCAGGCTCAGCCACATTGCTTGCATAGCCCTTATTATTATTGTATCATTATGTCATTAAAGACCCTGACTTAATTTATTTGGAAAGAGAGCTACAATTTATCTTCCCCTAACTGGCTCTGGGTAGCTCTGGGAGGGATCTTCAGGCACTTTTCAGGGTCATTTGACACGTCAATCTGTAAGTTGATGAAAGTGTACAGATGTAGGATCTTATTTTGACCTATTTGGTCACAGCAAAGTAATCCTGCAGCAGCAGGATTTGAATGTTTTGTCCATAATGCTGCTTAATGTGTCAGTGTGGTTTTCCAGTCAGTTTATGTAAATCACAAAGCTCATCTGCATTTCCTGCGGTGCAGAAAAATTCTAGCAACAAAAGAATGATCAAATTAAGATCCTACATCTGTATCATAGTACAACTAAACATCAAGGTACTACACACCTGTATTGTAGCCACTGTATGTCTGTGTAGCCACCAAATCCTTTAGTGAATTTTTTTTGTATGTAAGGCAGATTGAGTGCGTGTGTGTGTGTGTGTGTGTGTGTGCGTCTGCAACGTGTGTACATTCAGACTTCCTAGTTGTGTAGGAACCAGCTGCATGTCACCCTCAAATCTCTATGGAATGTGTGGGATTCCCAAGTGAAAGAAACCCACACAGGAAGGCTAACATTTCTATCACGGAATTCTACCATTGCTTCCTCTTAATGTGTCTGGGTATCTCCATGAAACAAACTAACAATCCTTTTCTTTGCTGAGCACCACACCATAGTTATTTAATTCAGACTTTCAACATACATCAAATGGGAAATGTATAATTTTCAATTAGCCCAATTAATACTCACAAATACATTAACAATCAGGAAGGACAAAGCTTTATTGTTATGAAGTGGTGTGATAAATCAATTGTATTACATAGTATGTGAGCAGTTGTTTATATACCTATGCTCTCGTGGTTCATTATTTTACCCAAAGTGCCTTGCTGGCACAGCTGTAGCCCTCTGGATGTAATCTACGATGATCTCATTGAAACTTTTTCCTCTTGGAATGTCAGGCATCTAAATACCCATGGAAAGGACATTTCCGGTGTGATGTCACGCCCTGACCATAGAGAGCCATTGTTTCTCCATGGTATAGTAGGTCAGGGCGTGACTAGGGGCCGATCTAGTATATCTATGTCTAAGTTGTGTTCTACTTTCTTTTTCTATGTTGGTGTTTTGTATGATTCCCAATTAGAGGCAGCTGGTAGCCGTTGTCTCTAATTGGGGATCATATTTAAGTAGTTATTTTTCCCACCTGTGTTTTGTGGGATCTTGTTCATGTGTGGTTGCCTGTGAGCACGCCATTGTCGTCACGTTTGGGTCGTTCTTTATTGCGTTTGTGCGTTTCGGGTAAGAAACGCCTGGCGACCCCATCACGCTGCACCTTGGTGCGATAACGCTTTTCGACGAACGTGACGGGGAGACACTCAGAGAAGACAAGGTGCCGCACTGGGATTAATATCAGTGACGTGACATTTGATGTGTTACACAACGGAGGTGTTCACTTTACATGTGCCTGTATCTGCTGGTTTCAACATCCTTTAGAACGCTGTTGTTATCTACACAGTGTGTGCGAAGCCAGTGTCACTGCTTACGTCATGCATCTGCTTGTGCAACAGAGGAAGGAAGTCGTGGTATTTGTTTACATTTCATTTATTGTATCCATTGGACATTTCTGTCATGTACCGTCTAAATTGTACGAGGAGCTCGCGTGGAAGGCAATAAGCTAACAGCAGGGTTGAATAAACAAACGCGTGGGTAACGTTGATAGAAACGCCGTTTGCCGTTTGCAGGTGCACAACACGCATCCCAATTACAGAGAGAGAGAAAAAAAAACTGAAAATGTAATCTCCATTCAGGAATATATATGTGCAATTTTACGAGGAAAAAAAGTGCCAAGGAGGTAAGTACCTTGCCAGCTCCGTGAAAAATGATACCAATTAAAGCTTAAATTGCTTGTTTTCTCATAACAATCACGTTTTCATAACTCTGAAATCGAATAATTGTTGCCTTTATATTAAGCACAGTAAAACAGAAAAAATACGGTGTTTGAGAAGACTAGAGCTCGAGATGGAGAGGGAATGTTAGTTAGCGAGAGAGAGAGAGAGAGAGAGAGAGACACAGAGAATATCCTCTGAATATTTTAACTACATTTTAGAAGGCAGTTTCAGGAAAACAAAGAGAGAAGAGGAGAACACGTGGAAAAGGGTGATGCATATGTAAAAGTTCTTAAAAGAAGACTCCACAGAAATATTGCATCATTTATCTTTTGAGACTGCTGGAAATGTGCATATGATTTCATTTTTTGATTAAATGCCAGAAGCAGCACACTGGGCTCTTACAGATTAACAAATGTATTTCTTTCAAAGACAGAGAGACACAGAGGGAGAGAGAGAGACACAGAGGGAGAGAGAGAGACACATAGGGAGAGGTAGAGAGAGAGAGAGAGAGAGAGAGAGAGAGAGAGAGAGAGAGAGAGAGAGAGAGAGAGAGAGAGAGAGAGAGAATGCTTTGCTTCAGTTTAGTGCCAGAAGGTAATTTTAACAGAAGGTACACAGCCAATTAATGCATCAACTTTCTGCTGTTATGTCCCTTCTTCTGTCCTGAAGTTTCTCAAGTAACTGCAATCTGACTCTGCCCAATGCTCCTGCCACTCGGTTCCATCCAATGGCTAGAAGCCGAGGCTTGAAATACAGCACCAAGACTTCAGTGCACGGTACAACGGACCACATTGATAGGTTTCAATAACTTTCAGCCCATTTACGCGTTCACATTCTGTCAAACGTATTATAACTGCAGACATTGTATTATTGTCTGAATCAAATCAAACTGAAGAAGGACCAATCAATGTCCATAATTGCCTGGGCCGATAAGCTGTCAACTGCACCTATCAAAATGAAATGTCATATTAAGGGAATCTTAATATCAGGGGCGATGACAGCTTCAAGGCGGTCTTCCAGCACATACACATTAATTCATGCACCGCTAAGAACAAACACAGGCAATTATATTAAAATATGTTGTTAACTGTGTTTGTAACTTTGTCTCATCTTGCGATACACACGATAGGCCCGGCAATTAGTGATGTCATTTTATGTAGATATTGTTCACTGTAATAAGCATCATTTATATTTATTCAGACTTTATAATGTATCACTTATACATACACTGAGGAGACTGCAAAATGCTACATTGTATTAGCATGCCTCCTTTACTAGCCAGTTTGCCAGGGTAAACGACTTATACTGTAGGTTTACGTGAGTTGTGAAGTCATGTAATGTAAATGTAGGTTAATTATCGAGTTCATTTATTTATGGGTTTCTTTCCTAAGGCCTAGAGGTTAAGTAAGTCTACTCTTGTGTCTATTCTTTAAAACCAAATGAACACAGAGCTCTCAGGAGTTTGGATTAATTGCAAATAAAGAGGTTATTCTCCGAAGAGATGTGACTCAATTCCAGGTTTGGATGGGTTACTTTGTAAATGTAATCTGTTACCTGTCCAAAATTGTAATCAGTAACGCAACTTTTGGATTACCCAAACTCAGTAAAGTAATCTGATTATTTTCCATAACTTTTGGGCATAAGAAGAACACAAAAAGAATCCACCCAACACATTTGGTGTGTCATCTTAGTGGTCTCTGACTTCTGATCAGACTCACTCAGGTGGAACATACTTAAACTTGCACCTTTTTCTGAAGCTGAATTGAATGTCATTGAGAAAACAGAAAGCTGTTACATGATTACATGTAACCAGTTACTCCCCAACCTTGCTTAATTCCCACTCCTTCATTCTCTCCTCATAGAAGGAAAGTAGAACCTGGAATCATACAACTGACATTTGAACTGTTGGTTCAATTCTATAACAGTTCACCTACTGCAGTTTCCTGGTGGAAATAAAAGGGACAAAGATATTTAAGTAATTTTACCATTCTATTATAGATACTTAACATGCATAGGAGCTCCACGCTGTTATTCAGTCCATTCGATCTCCATCGCTATGCTAGTAACTCTAAAATGACATAGAGTGGGGCAAAAAAGTATTTAGTCAGCCACCAATTGTGCAAGTTCTCCCACTTAAAAAGATGAGAGAGGCCTGTAATTTTCATCATAGGTACACTTCAACAGACAAAATTAGAAAATGACAGACAAAATGAGAAAAATCACATTGTAGGATTTTTAATGAATTTATTTGCAAATTATGGTGGAAAATAAGTATTTGGTCAATAACAAAAGTTTATCTCAATACTTTGTTATATACCCTTTGTTGGCAATGACAGAGGTCAAACGTTTTCTGTAAGTCTTCACAAGGTTTTCACACACTGCTGCTGGTATTTTGGCCCATTCCTCCATGCAGATCTCCTCTAGAGCAGTGATGTTTTGGGGCTGTTGCTGGGCAACACTGAGAACTTGCACAATTGGTGGCTGACTAAATACTTTTTTGCCCCACTGTACTTAGCAATATTCATTACATTGTGTTTACACTGATGCATACAGTACATACTGTACTTGAGACACCCAAATAAGAGTCACCTCCCGAATATCTCAGAATGATTTTAACTCGTAAAATTGTTTTAATGGCAGCGTCGCCTCCAACATTCACTTTTGGAACAACATCCTTTTGGGAAATATGAAATGGCCAAAAAACAAAGCAGAAACAAACTCTTGATCCATCTTCACACTCCCGAACTGTGACGATGAGTGGTTCTAATAACGCCACTTACGTCATACACTCTAACGATCTGTGTCACCATTAACTGGCTCTTCCATTTGTTGTGCATGTTTCTAACTAAGGCCAAGTCTATAGAAGTGCCCAGAAACGCACTACAATATGGCTTTGTCCCAAATGGCACCCTATTCCCTACCAAGCTTCACTACTTTTTAACAGAGCCTTATGGGCCCTGATTAAAAGTAGTGCACTTAAAACAGAATAGCGCGCCATTTGGGATGCATCCCTATTCTAAATTATTTACAGAGCCAGTGTTAGGCCTTCCCTGACACAGCCATTTGATCTTCAGCAGGGTTACACTCGGCTTGGCTCTGTTCACTGCGAGATCCACCCACCCCTAATTGTCAATGTAATTTTGCAAGCATCTTGATTCTTTACCACTGGAAAAGGAGAGGATTTCATAGAGTGGCTACGTCCCAAATGGCATCCTATTCCCTGTACAGTGCACTGCATCTTACCAGAGCCCAGTGGGCTCTCGTCAAAAGTAGAGCACTATAAAGGCAAAAATGAATGCCATGTGCTGAGAGAGTGCCCAACCACAGTGGAGTATTGAGGTGGCGCCATTAAGCCTGGGGCCACAACGGTACTCTGAGCTGCCAAAATAACATTATTTAAGCGTTAGAATTTAAGAGAACACTCCTCTCTCTCTCTCTCTCTCTCTCTCTCTCTTTCGCTCTCTCTCTCACTCAACCACTTAAGGATAATTGCTTGATGTCACCAATAGATGAAGATGAAGAGATCCCAAACTTTCTATGTGTGAGAACGTTATCTTTTAAAATGTTATTTTGCACAAGGAATTACTTTTCTGTAATTCAGAATTTCCACAGTTGGAAATTGTTCTGTTCTTTTTAACTGCTGTGTGCTCTTCTGGAAAATGCATCTAATATGTTTCAGCTTGAACTTGTATCGGTGACATTCTCTCTCTCTCTCTCTCTTTCTCTCTCACATTCTATTTATGTTTCTGTCACACAACTGGTGTGACAACATACGGTACAATGTTAACGTAAACAAACACTGTATAGCCTCAAAACATGGTTAAAACTATCATTTTGATTTCATGGATGGTCAGTCCCTGCCTCTGTCTATGCATTTAAGAGTGGTTACATTTCTCCAGGTCCATCCCTCAGCTTTTTACCAAATCGCTTTGTTATTGTTTCAATTAAGGATTCTAGCTTTAACAGTTTGAAAACCAGACGTATTTTGTGATATGCAGGAATCAACTGTGTCAGAATGTTTTGCCTAAAGATGTTTGATTTCTGCATATGGCTCACACCACAGGGACCACAGAACTTACAGAACATGTGTGTGAGAGAGAGAGAGGGAATATTTGGAACCAATGACTGACCAGCCCAAATTCACAAATATGGAGACGAATTTGACCCCACTAACTACCGTGGGATATGCGTCAACAGCGACCTTGGGAAAATACTCCTCATTATTATTAACAGCAGACTCATACATTTCCTCAGTGAAAACAATGTACTGAGCAAATGTCAAATTTGTATGACAGACCACGTATTCACCCTGCACACCCAAATTGACAAACAAACAAACTAAAACAAAGGCAAAGTCTTCTCATGCTTTGTTGATTTCAAAAAAGCTCAATTTGGCATGAGGGTCTGCTATACAAATTGATGTAAAGTGGTGTTGGGGGAAAAAACGGTATAAAATCCAAATTGGCAAAAAAATACATTTCTTTCCACAGGGTCGTGGGGTGAGACAGGGATGCAGCTTAAGCTCCACCCTCTTCAACATATATATCAACAAATTGGCGAGGGCACTAGAACAGTCTGCAGCACCCGGCCTCACCCTACTAAAATCTGAAGAAAAATGTCTACTGTTCGCTGATGATCTGGTGCTTCTGTCCTCAACCAAGGAGGGCCTACAGCAGCACCTAGATCCAGTGGTGTAAAGTACTTAAGTAAAAATACTTTAAAGTACAACTTAAGTTGTTGTTTCAGGTTTCTGTACTTTACTATTTATATTTATACTTTTACTTCACCACACTCCATAAGAAAATATTGTACTTTTTACTCCATACATTTTCCTTGACACACAAAAGCACTTGTTACATTTTGAATGCTTAGTATGATGATTCACACACTTATCAACAGAACATTCCTGGTCATCCTACTGCCTCTGATCTGGCAGACTCACTAAACATACATGCTTTGTTTATAAAGTATGTCTGAATGTTGGTGTGCCTCTGGCTATCCATAAATGTAATAAATAAATAAATGTGCCCGTCTGGTTTGCTTAAGATAAGGAATTAGAAGTGATTTATATTTTACTTTTGATATTTAAGTATATTTCAGAAATTACATTTACTTTTGATACTTCAGTATATTTTAAACCAAATATTTTTAGACTTTTACTCAAGTAAAATTTTACTGGATGACTTTTACTTGAGTCATTTTCTATTACATTGACTCCTATTACTCAAGTATGACAATTGGGTACTTTTTCCACCACCTCCACCTAGATCTTCTGCACAGATTCTGTCAGACCTGGGCCCTGAAGGTAAATCTCAGTAAGACAAAAAATAATGGTGTTCCAAAAAAGGTCTAGTTGCCAGGACCATAAATACAAATTCCATCTAGGCACCGTTGCCCTAGAGCACACAAAAAACGATACATACCTCGGCCTAAACAAAAGTGCCACAGGTAATTTTCACAAAGCTGTGAACGAGCTGAGAGACAAGGCAAGAAGAGCTTTCTATGCCAACAAAAGGAACAGGAAATTCGACATACCAATTAGGATCTGGCTAAATATTCTTGAATCAGTTATCTTCTTCAGGATTGGTTGGTCCCCTGCGAGATGGTTGAGCTAACGTAGGCTAATGCGATTAGCACAAGGTTGTAAGTAACAAGAACATTTCCCAGGACATAGACATATCTCATGTTGGCAGAAAGCTTCAATTCTTGTTAATCTAACTGCACTGTCCAATTTACAGTACTGTAGCTATTACAGTGAAGTAATACCATGCTATTGTTTGAGGAGAGTGCACAATTTAGAACATGAAAGTCCGGTCTTGATACAACATTTTGAACAGAAATGCAATGGTTTATTGGATCAGACTAAAATGTTGCACATACACTGCCTCCATCTAGTGGCCAATATCTAAATTGCTCCTGGGCTGGAATAACACATGATGGCCATTCTCTTGCATTTCAAAGATCATGGTACAACAATTTTTTTTTAAACGGTTGGTTTTTCTTTGTATTATATTTTACCACATCTAATGTGTTTTATTCTCCTACATTCTTTTCACATTTTCACAAACTTCAAAGTGTTTCCTTTCAAATGGTACCAAGAAAATGCATATCCTTGCGTCAGGGCCTGAGCTACAGGCAGTTAGATTTGGGCATGACATTTTAGGTGAAAATTGATTAAAAAGGGTCCGATCCTTAATTATAGAACCCATCGACGTTTATGGTTGTGAGGTCTAGGGTCCGCTCACCAACCAAGAATTCAGAAAATGGGACAAACAACAAATTGAGACTGCATTCAGAATTCTGCAAAAAATATCCTCAGTGTACAACGTTAAAACACCAAATTATGCATGCACAGCAAATTAAAAACTTTGACAGGTCAGGGAATCAGTCTCAAGATCATTCATCAGTGATTTAAAAATACCAATCGGGACAAGTTCTTCCAGTTTAAAAGTATTTTGTAAGGCGTTCCAAGACGATGGCGCAGAGTACATAAAAGCCCTTTTACCAAATTCAGTTCGGACATTTGGAACAGTTAGCAGGATAAAGTCCAGCGAACGAAGAGAGTACCCACCACATTTATGAACAATAGAAATTCCCAAATAAAAATGTAGTAAACCCAAAATGGCTTTGTAAATTAAAGTATACCAGTGCCTGAGCCTACGAGTGACTAGAGAAGGCCAGCCAACCCTGGCATACAAAGTGCAGTGGTGCGTAAGGGTTTTGCAGTTTAAAATAAATCTCAAAGTGCCATGGTAAAGGGTGTCAATTGATCTCAAACACTGAGCGGAAGCATTCATATGTAAAATATCCCCATAGTCTAGTAAAGGCATAAATGTAGCTGTAACCTCCTTCTGGCTTCAAAAGAAAAACAGGCCTTATTCCTAAAATAAAATCCAATTTCAGCTTAAATTTTTTTGTAAGTTGTTGAAAATGCTATTTAAAAGAGAGGCCGTCATCAATTAAAATTCCAAGATATTTATATGAGGTTACAACCTCAATCTCCTTGCCCTGAGAGTTAGTAATAGGTGAAAGGTTCAGAGGTCTATTTCTTGCTTTAGAAAACACCATTAGTTTAGTTTTCTCAGTATTGAGGATAAGCTTTGATTGAAACAAGGTATGTTGAACAGTATAAAATGCAGTTTGCAAGTTCTGGAAAGCTTTTGTAAGAGACGAGGCACAACAGTAAATAACAGTATCATCAGCATAAAAATTAAGTTGCGCATTTTGGACATTTTTGTCTAAATCATTTATATAAATAATGAATAAGAGAGAACCAAGTACAGAGCCTTGGGGCACACCATTAAAGACATACAATTTAACAGACATAAACCCATCAAATTGAATGCACTGAGTTCAATCAGACAGATAGTTAGCAAACCATGCAACTGCATGATCTGAAAGACCTACACTCGACAATCTCTGCTTTAGTATAAGATTAGTATAATCTCTGCCTTAGCATGATCAACTCTATCAAAAGCCTTAGAGAGATCAATAAAAAGTGAGACACGGTGCTGTTTTTGGTCAAGGGCTTCAGTGATGTCATTTAAAACCTTCATGGCTGCTGTAATTGTGCTATGCTTCTTCCTGAAGCATGATTGGTACATTGATAAAATAGAGTTAGTAAATAAAAACTATTTTAGCTGTTCACTCACAAGGGTTTCAAGTATTTTCACCAGGGGTGACAGCTTTGAGAAAATACCTGACCCAAACTTAAGGAAAGCTTTGACTATGTAAAGACTCAGTGAGCATAGCCTTGCTATTGAGAAGGCAGACCTGGCTTTCAAGAGAAGACAGAGTATGTGCACACTGCCCACAAAATGAGGTGGAAACTGAGCTGCACTTCCTAACCTCCTGCCAAATGTATGACCATATTAGAGACATATTTTTCCCTCAGATCACACAGATCCACAAATTTTGAAAACAAATCACATTTTGATAAACTCCCATATCTATTGGGTGAAATACCACAGTGTACCATCACAGCAGCACGATGTGTAACCTGTTGTCACAAGAAAAGGGCAACCAGTGAATAACAAACTCCGTTGTAAATACAACCCATATTTATGTTTATTTATTTAACAATTTTTCCACATAATATGACATTTGTAATGTCTTTATTCTTTTGGAACTTTTGCGAGTGTAATGTTTACTGTTAATCTTTATTGTTTATTTCACTTTTGTTTATTATCTAGTTCACTTCCTTTGGCAATGTTAATGTTTCCCATGCCAATAAAGCCCTTACATTGAATTGAAATTGATTTGAGAGAGAGAGAGAAAGAAAGAAAGAACATTTGAGATGAAGAGAATGGGGGGGTCACAACAACCTGAAACTCTTGGGCCAAGTTGGGTGGCAATTTTCTTTGTAGATTTTCTGAGTGGGTGAGAGAAAAAGGAAACACAACTAAACATTGCCACTCTGGCCAGTCTCTCCCCAACACTGTGGCACATGCTGAGATAAACAATAAACTATAAACAAGGATGAAGACAGGGTCATGGTGACCACACATGGTGGAGCGATCAAGGTTGTCCCAATCAGGTCTGGTCGAGACGGTCGGGAATCCACTCCTTTCCGAACGTAACCTGCAGAGAGACTGCTTTTTCAGCTGGGTTCCACACGTCCAACATTTTTTCCAGAAATACACAGCCCCATACTGACCACTCTGATAACAGAGACTCACATGATCCCATGCTTGGGGTCTCATCCCAGGACACATGTATCCCTCTTTTTTTTTTTTATAAAGGTTGCTTTACGTAGGTTACATTACATACACTTCTATCAATCCATCCAAATACAGTGTAAAACCTCCCTACCTGAGATCCTGTGTTACAATAGTGAAGAAAGGATATCTTGCAAGGCCTCGATGGAGAAAGCTCTCAGGCTAGTTGTACCGCTGAATTAAAAGACAGTGGGAGTGAGCCTATAAGGAAACCAAGATCAGCCAAGATTAGCCAGGAGACTAAATGTAGTTGAATTTAATGAGACTTAATGAGAAAAAGGATGTTCCCCCCCCAAAGTGAATGCGAGGCATTCATTCATGACAAGGAAGTTTCGTGTTCGTAACAGTTTTCTCATGTGAAAGTTTTTAATAAACTGCCTCGGGCAGAGAAGGTAGAACCTGTTTAACCTGGAGTTTCAATACACTTTGTGTTAAGGATCTGGCAATATGTCCAAAAAAGGAAATGTGTCCAAAAAAAGCTTTCCTTTTATTGTATTTACCTCCAGCCTTTTTAGGACGTGCTATTTGGATTTTCAGTGATATGGATTTCCAGCAGACCATTTCCATTTTCTCCTGCTAAAGCACAGAGGGATTGATTCAAGAGGTTCTATCAATTCCTAGATGTATTTTTTTTTTTTTATAAAAAAAACGAATTGTAATACACAGTGAAAGATGAAAAAGGAAACGCAATCTGGGGAGATATAAAGGAGTGTGACTGACGGATCGGACTGACAAGAGAGAGGCTTGTTGTGTTGTTCGTTATCCGGTGGTTGAGAATGCAGGCAGGAGCCATGTCTAAGCGGCTCCACGGTCTATCCACATCCACTGTTGTTACCTCCTTGGCACATCATTAAGTGGCAGGAAATGTTCAAACATTTTTTTCACATTTCACACAAACCCCCCCCCCCCCCCCCCCCCCCTTGGAACTTCCAATTTTTTTTTTCTTTCACGGTTTGGGTATAACAGCATTAACATGTCACTCCATTGGCCGAGGCCCTCTTTAAGGAGACGGGAAGTGGATAACCTTTAAAAACTGCAATGGCATCGATAATGAACTACGCTTTCCTAACAGCCTGTCACCAGACTGTCACCAGTCTGTCACCAGGTTTAACAATCATCAGCTCCTCTGGAACGATGAGGAAGGACGGAAGGAAGAAAGGAGGAGGGACGAGGGGGGGAAAAAAAGGGCCCTTCAAAGCAGAGGTGCAAGGTGGAATCTGTGGCTCCTAACACATTTAATCAGATTCATTCAATTTGGGAAATATTCAACCAGAAAATGAAATGATTAGCAGGTTGGGTAGATTGAGAGGAAGAGGCGGTGAAGGTGGTAGCTGTGGTGGTGTCGTGGCGTATCGCCTATTGGGACGACGTGTCGAAACACCATATTTCCATCTGATTTAAATGATGTAGCACTTAGATTCGTTGTAAAGGGAGAATATGAACCTCGCAACTATCTGAGGTCACACAGCAAAGAGAGAGTGCTACAGTAGTGGTGTCAATAACAGGCAAGAACGACAGGAAGTGGAGTTCTTATGCTGAATGTTAGAAACAAGATTTTACTCAGAAAGTGAAACTATCGCTCAAAGTATACATATGTGACAGTCTGCTGGGACCACCCATATGAAAATGTATGCATGCACTACTGTTGGTTGCTTGGGATAAAAGTGTCTGCCAAATGGCAGATATGCTCTGTGTCACCGTAAAAGGTCTCAGTCTCACTGCTAAAGAGGCTTAACGTCCAGTTTATTATTGATAGATCAAAGTTGCGTGAGAACAATTGCCTTGAATTTCTTTCTTTGGTGCATTCTGTTGCAAATACAGGTTGCTGTTTAAGAACAAACATCTGGTCTCCCCTTCTTGAGAAAATGGTTAAAGGGTTTCTCAGTTCCATTTTTTTTCCACGTTGTTTAAAACCCAAGCTGCAGAGCACTGTTTCAAACGATGCCCAACTTACTTGAACCCTCTCTTAAGAAGAGTACATTCGGTAAACGTGTGCTAGGGAAATATTTGCTTTGAATCATCAGAAGACATTATTTTATCTAAAGAGCCCTTTTGATGGAGGGATACACTCGTCTCATGCTACAGCTGTGATATGGTTCAGTTGGCAGAGAAATCATTCAAATAGTGAAGTAGCATTACCGGTGTGTTAAGCGTGTGTGTGTGTGTGTGCGCGCATAAAAGTGTGTGTTGTTTGTGTGTGTGTGTGTGCGCACAACTGTGCTCACCAGCATGCGTCCGTCTACGTCAGTAAGTTGAGCTGTGTAGACTGTGTATCTGTGTGTGTGTGTGTGTGTCTGTGTGTGTGTGTGTGTGTGTTCGCTCGCTCACCCGCATGCGTCTGTGCCTGTGTTTGTGTGTCGGCGGGCTTTCAATAGATGTGTTACACCATACGGCTGTTAGAGAAGAAGACAGCCACACTGATCACTCGTCAAACGCTTCTGGCTGCAGGTACAGCATGTGAAAGGTCTTTCTTTGAGAGTACCTGTCAACTCCGCGCAGCACACAGCACCAAGAGCCTTGCTTTCTGTCACTTCACTCTCTATCCCTCTCTTCTTCACCGAGGGATCCAAAAGATCCAGATATTATGCCATCTGTAGAGGCAACCATCAAATGAAAACACATCTCACAAAAGCTCAAGCGGTTAAGATTGGCACTTCGAACAGGCACAGGAAAAAGTACTCTCCAAAAAAGGCCCTACCAACCTGCTCCATGGAATCAACAAATATGTATTCAAACGCCTGATATCAGTAGTTACCATTGCTCTTTCTTAGAAGGCAAACGTGGTGGGTAAGCATATCAAATCAAATCAAATCAAATATCAAATATCATTCTCATTCTCCCCAGCCCAGAGTCAGCTATCAACAGCATCTTGCCCTTGTATTTCAAAACCTTGAGAATGAAAAAAAAAACGAGGTAATAGTAGTTTTAATTGCAAAGTTAATTAGAACCATTAAACATAAAAATGACAACTGCTACTAATAAAACTTATTTGCATTTAATTTGGCAATTTTATTTGATTCAATGTGTATTTTGCCAAATTATGGAGGAATTTTCGAAGCCTGGGACAGGATACAGAGGGGCAGAAGGTAAGCTACAGTACATTTACCGTATGAACTGCAGAGTGTATGTCGGGAACACTCCATAGTGCTTGAATCTAATCTTGATTAATGAACCGTCTAGTGAGGTGACACTGACAGATATGTTTCGTAGGTTCTCTCCAGAACACACTGCAGTATATTATTTAAATTGAGCGTTCTCTGTCTGCCGGAGTAATGTTATTAGAGGGAGTACACTGAAAGACCTTTGTCACATTCATGGAAAAGTATCAACTCTAAAAATGGCTTAGCCAAATACAGACAGATCGACAGTAGCTCTGCTTGATGTGTGCTGGGCCTTGGGTATGAACCTACAATAACAAGAGGCAGAGAATAGACAAGAGAAACGGCATTTTGCCTTCTGTATTTCTCAGAAAAGAATGTTTTTTTTCCCGTTCATTTCTTCCGACATTATTTTGGGAGCGTTAACCATCTGCTCCACGTTTGCCGGGACAAAGGAACGGAACAAACAAAAAAACAACCATGAAAACATTAGCGTCTCCGACGTGTTAATGTTTTCAGAGCCGCTGACTGTGAAATGCAAAGAGTTGCTAGTTAGATAATAATTACAACAATAATACAGACTGACCTCGCAGGCTATTCTGCCCTCTGGCTCTGACTCGTCTAATACACACGGGTGTCTTTGTAGCTACGCCCACCGAGGTCACATCTACTGTACAAGTCTACACGCTGGAAAACACACACCGAGACACACACACACACACATCTGCATCTCCAAGCTGAATAAGTAAATAAGGGTCGCGACTGGGACATCGCCTTACATCAAGGAAGGGAGGAGAGAAAAGTGGTTGCACCTAAAGACAATGAGTGAAAGTGACCATGGACAAATATAGAACAGAGCTGGCCTGCCCACTGTTGTCTGCCCACTGCTATCGGCCTATGAGATCAGTACGCACCCACAGACGTGAGTAAGATGGCAGAAACGGTCACAGTGTCGGAGAAGAATACACTGACCGGTGAGGATCGTGCTGGCCTGGCCTTTTCATGGTCACTCAGGCACGATGGGAGACACACCACTATGATCCCCGACGTTCTCTGATTGGATGTCACAAACACACAATAGGATTCCAGGAAAAAGGAGGACCCGAGAGGACAGATACATTTACGTCATGAGATGTTTAGGAGATTTGACCACGAGGGGGGTTCTGGATCATTTGAATACAGTTTAGATATGCCGGCTCCACTAGAGGCTTCTATGGAATGGGCAACGTCATCTGTGTAAAGCCTTTCCAAAATGTCTGCAACAAACACATTTGAATTTGGTTAAGTTGTAAAGAGAGGAAAATAGATCATAGTGTAAAGATAGAAGACCACAAACATCAGGTGCTGCATAGCTACTGGGTAGGAGAGAGCTGGGACGAAAGTAACATGGGGCGAAAGTAACACGCACATTTTCTCAGATAAGACAGAAGCGAGAATGATATACTAAAGTCAGACCGTTTCTAATGCGGCGGACGACCTCCCTATAAAAACAGCCCAGTCCCACCATGTCTCGCCGAGATGTCGAGTTCTGTTTAGGTTGAAAATGTATGTAATTTTCTTAACGCACCTAGTGAATAAATGACAGCGTATTATCAATAGAAATCAAATTTATCAACCCATGGAGGTCTGGATTTGGAGTCACACTCAAAATTAAAGTGGAAAACCACACTACAGGCTGATCCAACTTGGATGTAATGTCCTTAAAATAAGTCATAATGAGGCTCAGTAGTGTGTGTGGCCTCCACGTGCCTGTATGACCTCCCTACAACGCCTGGGCATGCTCCTGATGAGGTGGCGGATGGTCTCCTGAGGGATCTCCTCCCAGACCTGGACTAAAGCATCCGCCAACTCCTGGACAGTCTGTGGTGCAACGTGGCGTTGGTGGATGGAGCGAGACATGATGTCCCAGATGTGCTCAATTGGATTCAGGTCTGGGGAACGGGCGGGCCAGTCCATAGCATCAATGCCTTCCTCTTGCAGGAACTGCTGACACACTCCAGCCACAAGAGGTCTAGCATTGTATTGCATTAGGAGGAACCCTGGGCCAACCGCACCAGCATATGGTCTCACAAGCGGTCTGAGGATCTCATCTCGGTACCTAATGGCAGTCAGGCTACCTCTGGTGAGCACATGGAGGGCTGTGCAGCCCCCCAAAGAAATGCCACCCCGCACCATGACTGACCCACCGCCATACCGGTCATGCTGGAGGATGTTGCAGGCAGCAGAACGTTCTCCACGGCGTCTCCAGACTCTGTCACGTCTGTCACGTGCTCAGTGTGAACCTGCTTTCATCTGTGAAGAGCACAGGGCGCCAGTGGCGAATTTGCCAATCTTGGTGTTCTCTGGCAAATGCCAAACGTTCTGCACGGTGTTGGGCTGTAAGCACAACCCCCACCTGTGGACGTCGGGCCCTCATACCACCCTCATGGAGTCTGTTTCTGACCGTTTGAGCAGACACATGCGCATTTGTGGCCTGCTGGAGGTCATTTTGCAGGGCTCTGGCAGTGCTCCTCCTTGCACAAAGGCGGAGGTAGCGGTCCTGCTGTTGCCCTCCTACGGCCTCCTCCAAGTCTTCTGATGTACTGGTGAGAATGCTGTTCATCGACTACAGCTCGGCATTCAACACCATAGTACCCTCCAATCTCGTCATCAAGCTCGAGACCCTGGGTCTCGACCCCGCCCTGTGCAACTGAGTACTGGACTTCCTGACGGGCCGCCCCCAGGTGGTGAGGGTAGGCAACAACATCTCCTCCCCGCTGATCCTCAACACTGGGGCCCCACAAGGGTGCGTTCTGAGCCCTCTCCTGTACTCCCTGTTCACCCACGACTGCGTGGCCACGCACGCCTCCAACTCAATCATCAAGTTTGTGGACGACACAACAGTGGTAGGCTTGATTACCAACAACGACGAGACGGCCTACAGGGAGGAGGTGAGGGCCCTCGGAGTGTGGTGTCAGGAAAATAACCTCACACTCAACGTCAACAAAACTAAGGAGATGATTGTGGACTTCAGGAAACAGCAGAGGGAACACCCCCCTATCCACATCGATGGAACAGTAGTGGAGAGGGTAGCAAGTTTTAAGTTCCTCGGCATACACATCACAGACAAACTGAATTGGTCCACTCACACAGACAGCATCGTGAAGAAGGCGCAGCAGCACCTCTTCAACCTCAGGAGGCTGAAGAAATTTGGCTTGTCACCAAAAGCACTCACAAACTTCTACAGATGCACAATCGAGAGCATCCTGTCGGGCTGTATCACCGCTTGGTACGGCAACTGCTCCGTCCTCAACCGTAAGGCTCTCCAGAGGGTAGTGAGGTCTGCACAACGCATCACCGGGGGCAAACTACCTGCCCTCCAGGACACCTACACCACCCGATGTTACAGGAAGGCCATAAAGATCATCAAGGACATCAACCACCCGAGCCACTGCCTGTTCACCCCGCTATCATCCAGAAGGCGAGGTCAGTACAGGTGCATCAAAGCTGGGACCGAGAGACTGAAAAACAGCTTCTATCTCAAGGCCATCAGACTGTTAAACAGCCACCACTAACATTGAGTGGCTGCTGCCAACACACTGACAATGACACTGACTCAACTCCAGCCACTTTAATAATGGGAATTGATGGGAAATTATGTAAATATATCACTAGCCACTTTAAACAATGCTACCTTATATAATGTTACTTACCCTACATTATTCATCTCACATGCATACGTATATACTGTACTCTATATCATCGACTGCATCCTTATGTAATACATGTATCACTAGCCACTTTAACTATGCCACTTTGTTTACATACTCATCTCATATGTATATACTGTACTCGATATCATCTACTGTATCTTGCCTATGCTGCTCTGTACCATCACTCATTCATATATCCTTATGTACATATTCTTTATCCCCTTACACTGTGTATAAGACAATAGTTTTGGAATTGTTAGTTAGATTACTTGTTGGTTATTACTGCATTGTCGGAACTAGAAGCACAAGCATTTCGCTACACTCGCATTAACATCTGCTAACCATGTGTATGTGACAAATAAAATTTGATTTGATTTGATTTTAAATTTGATTTGATTTGATTTGGCCTGTCTCCTGGTAGCGCCTCCATGCTCTGGACACTACGCTGACAGACACAGCAAACCTTCTTGCCACAGCTCGCATTGATGTGCCATCCTGGATGAGCTGCACTACCTGAGCCACTTGTGTGGGTTGTAGACTCCGTCTCATGCTACCACTAGAGTGAAAGCACCGCCAGCATTCAAAAGTGACCAAAACATCAGCCAGGAAGCATAGGAATTGAGAAGTGGTCACCACCTGCAGAACCACTGCTTTATTGGGGGTGTCTTGCTAATTGCCTATAATTTCAATCAGTGTTGCTTCCTAAGTGGACAGTTTGATTTCACAGAAGTGTGATTGACTTGGAGTTACATTGTGTTGTTTAAGTGTTCTCCTTATTTTTTTGAGCAGTGTATATAAAAAAAGTATTGGATTAAACATTTAATTTGGCATTACAATAACAGATTCACTCCATGGAACAACAGAGAGTCCCCCAAAAATGTTTAAGGAAGTTTGCTCATAAGTGAAGTGTTCTATATCTGAGCGATATAAGAAAGATTAGGAAACTATTTTTAATTTATTTGTACATGTACAGTGCATCCGCAAAGTATTCAGACCCTTCAACTTTTTTCCACATTTTGTTACGTTACAGCCTTATTCTATTTTTTATTTTTTATCTCCTCATCAATGTACACACAATACACCATAAAAAAAATCTAAATATCACATTTACATAAGTATTCAGACTCTTTACTCAGTACTTTTTTGAAGCACCTTTGACAGAGGTTACAGCCTCGAGTCTCCTTGGGTATTACGCTACAAGTTTGGCACACCCGTATTTCGGGAGTTTCTCCCATTCTTCTCCACAGGTCCTCTTTGTCAGGCTGAATGGGGAGCGTCGTTGCACAGCTATTTTCAGGCCTCTCCAGAGATGTTTGATTGGGTTCAAGCCTGGGCTCTGGCTGGGCCACTCAAGGACATTCAGAGACTTGTACCGAAGCCACTCCTGCGTTGTCTTGGCTGTGTGCTTAGGGTTGTTGTCCTGTTGGAAGGTGAACCTTTGCCCCCAGTCTGAGGTCCTGAGCGTTCTGGAGCAGGTTTTCAACAAGGATCTCTCTGTTCCTTGCTCCGTCCATCTTTCCTTCAATCCTGACTAGTCTCCCAGTCCCTGCTGCTGAAAAACATCTCCACAGCATGATGCTGCCACCACCATGCTTCACAGCAGAGATGATACCATGTTTCCTCCAGACGTGACGCTTGGCATTTAAGACAAAAAGTTCAATCTTGGTTTTATCAGACCAGAGTCTCTGGTTTCTCATGGTCTGAGAGTCTTTAGGCAAACTCCAAGCGGGCTGTCATGTTCCTTTTACTGAGGAGTGACTTCCGTCTGGCCACTCTACCATAAAGGCCTAATTGGAGAAGTACTGCAGAGATGGTTGTCCTTCTGGAAGTCTCTCCCATTTCCACAGAGGAACTCTTTAGCTCTATCAGAGTGACCATTATGTTCTTGGTCACCTGCCTGACCAAGGCCCTTATCCCCTGATTGCTCAGTTTGGCCAGGATGGCAACTCTAGAAGGCCAGCATTCTAGGCAGAGTTCCTCTGTCCAGTGTCTGTGTTCTTCTGCACATCTTAATATTTTCTTTTTATTGGCCAGTCTGAGATATGGCTTTTTCTTTGCAACTTTACCTAGAAGGCCAGCATCCCGGAGTTGCCTCTTCACTGTTGATGTTGAGACTGGTGTTTTGCGGGTACTATTTAATGAAGCTGCCTGTTGAGGACTTGTTGATGCTCCAGATACTCAACTAGTCTAAAGAATGCCAGTTTTATTGCTTCTTTAATCAGAACGACAGTTTTCAGCTGTGCTAACATAATTGCAAAAGTGTTTTCTAATGATCAATTTGCATTTTAAAATGATAAACTTTGATTATCTAACACAGCGTGCCTTTGGAACACGGGAGTGATGGTTGCTGATAATGGGCCTCTGTACGCCTATGTAGATATTCCATTAGTTGATCAATTTGATGTTATTTAAATGGACAAAAAATGTGTTCCTTTCAAAAACAAGAACATTCCTAAGTGATCCCAAACTTTTAAAAGGTAGTGTAGTGGTAGTGTATATATTTTTTGTAACCTTTATTTAACTAGGCAAGTCAGTTAAGAACAAATTATTATTTACAATGACAGCCTACCCCAGCCTACCCCAGCCAAACCTGGATGAATCTGAGCCAATTGTGCGCCCCCCTATGGGACTCCCAATCACGGCCGGAAGTGATACAGCCTGGATTCGAACCAGAGTGTTTGTAGTGACACCTCAAGCAGTGTCTTAGACTACTGCGTCACTCAGGAGCCCTTAGTACCCTTCCCCAGATCTGTGCCTCGACACAATCCTGTCTCGGCGCTCTACAGACAATTCCTTCAACCTCATGGCTTAGTTTTTGCTCTGACATGCAGTGTCAACTGTGGGACCTTATATAGACAGGTGTGTGCCTTTCCAAATCCTGTCAATTGAATTTACACAGGTGGACTCCAATCCAGTTGTAGAAACATCTCTAGGGATGATAAATGGAAACAGGATGTACCTGATCTGAATTTCGAGTCTCATAGCAAAGGGTCTAAATACTTCTGTAAATAAGGTGTTTATGTATATATTTTTATATATATGTATATATGTATATGTACACATTTCTAAAAACCTGTTTTTTCTTTGACATTATGGGGTATCATGTGTCAATTTGACAAGTAACATTTTACTTTAATTAATTTAGAATAAGGCTGGAACATAACCAAATGTGGAAGACTTTATTTATCCTCTTATTTTAGGCACTAAACTATCTTCATATATTTGACCTTTATTTAACTAGGCAAGTCACATTCTTATTTTCAATGATGGCCTAGGAACAGTGGGTTAACTGCCTGTTCAGGGGCAGAACGACAGATTTTTACCTTGTCAGCTGGGGGATTATGAACTTGCAACCATTGCGGTTACTAGTCCAATGCTCTATCCTCTACCCTGCCGCCCCAATTATACTTACATCATTTTTAAAAAAAATGGTACCGGGACCTTCATGTTCATGAGTCTCAGCTTTCAATATAGTGTCATATAGTTTCATATGATATGATATAATATCATAATAGGTTGTAGGCCAAACCGTTCAAAAGCTACAGAAGTTTTTGGGAGAAGACCGATTTTCGGGATGTCTCGTGGTCTGACAAACACTGCTCTAACTCTGCCACATTTCACAGCAGATGTGGAAGGGCGATATTGAGGGATGTGGTGATTGAGACGCAGCCCATGCCACAACAAAAAACATACCTCTAGCTTAAACTGACTAATTTTGATGGGAATTGTTGTATTATGCTAATTACATGGCCCTCGGGGGCGCAACCTTTGTTGGCCAAGGGTTAACTGATGACCTGGAATAAAATAAAATGAAATGTAAGCACAGGCCATTGTCTCCTCTAGTTCATATTGCTTTTATGATGTTAGCAAAATATGAGACTGAATGTTTGAAAATTATATATGATCATTAGAATTATGCCTTAATCAATTGGCTTGATGGATCAGCTTCTCACAAAAGCTTTTATCAACAGGTTAGTGGTTAAAAATAAATATCTTGATGATTCTGGGGGTCAATAACCTTGTATCAAGCCATGGAAATGTGATAAGCATGATGAGTTTGCCTTTTGTGAAGAGAATAAAGACATTCATTATATCAAGACACGAGGAGCGCATATGACAAGGACAACTGGAGCGAACGTGATTGGTAGGGCCAAGCATGAGGTTGTGTGAAAAACATATCCTACTGCATTCCCGTTAAAGTGAGATGAGAAAGGTATGGTTTGTGTGGCTATTATGTGATCCATTTTAGTGAGATGAACATTGTAAGGCAAAATATTGTGGTTGCGCAACATTGCAATGTTGACGCATGGATCATATTTACACGCTTAGAACCTATTACATTATTTATTCAAGTCAACATAAACATGACATGATGGCTGATAGTACATTGGTTGAAAGTAACGAGCATTACAAAACAGAAACATGGAGATAAGACAGACATTGTACACTTTTCGCCAGCTGTTACTTCTGTCTCAAAGCTGTGTTACTCCCGCCCCGCCAGCAGGTACAAAAGTAACGTTATGGTTGTTCTGTTCTCTGTCTACTCATATGGAACAAAAAAATAAACGCAACATTAAACAATTTCAACGATTTTACTGAGTTACAGTCAATTGAAATGACTTCATTGGGGCATATTCTAAGGATTTCACATGACTGGGCAGGGGCGCAGCCAAGGATGGGCCTGGGAGTGCATAGGCCCACCCAATTGGGAGCCAGGCCAATCAGAATGAGTTTTTCCACACAAACAGGCTTTATTACAAACGCAAATACTCCTCAGTTTCATCAGCTGTCCGGGTGAAGGTGAAGAAGCCGGATGTGGAGGGCCTGGGCTGGTGTGGTTTCGCGTGGTCTACGGTTGTGAGGCCGTCGGAGGTACTGCGAAATTCTCTAAAACGATGTTGGAGGAGGCTTAGGGTAGAGAAATTAACATTAAATTCTCTGGCAACAGCTCTGGTGGACATTCCTGCAGTAGGCATGGCAATCAGTGGAGGCTCCCCAGAGGAGAAAGGGGAGGACCATCCTCCTCAGTGAATTTCATAAAAATAGTCAAATATTAAAAAATGTATCGTTTTTAGACAAAACTATACTAAATATAAACACATCACCAAATAATTGATTTGAACACACTGTTTTTCAATGAAGGTCTACAGCAGCCTCAACAGCATTCTGTAGGGTAGGACCATGGTGTAGCCGGAGGACAGCTAGCTTCCATCCTCCTCTGGGTACATTGACTTCAATACAAACCTAGGAGGCTCATGGTTCTCACCCCCTTCCATAGACATACACAGTAATTATGACAACATCTGGAGGATGTCCCCCAACCTGTCAGAGCCCTTACAGCATGAACTGACATATTGTCCACCCAATCAAAGGATCAGAGAATTAATCTAGTACTGAAAGCATAGGCTACAACTAACTAGCACAGCAGTGCATACATGTGGTGAGTAGATGACTCAAAGAGAGAGAAAGACAATAGTTGAACAGTTTTGAACAAATTCATTCATTCCAAAAAGAAGGAGAAGCAAGAGAGACATTTCACTTTCAGTCAACTCAGATCAAATCAAATTGTATTTGTCACATGTTCCGAATACAACAAGTGTAGATCTTACCGTGAAATGCTTACTCAGAAGCCGTTAACCAACTATGCAGTTCAAGAAATAGAGTTAAGAAAATATTTACTAAATAAAATAAAATGAAAAATATATTAAAAAAAGAACACAAGAAAATGACAACAATAACAAGGCTATATACAGGGGGAAATGGTATCGAGTCAATGTGGGGGAGGTACAGGTTAGTTGAGGTCATTTGTAAAGTGACTCTGCATAGATAATAAAGTGAGTACAAGCAGTGAGTACAAGCAGTGTAAAAACAAGGGGGGGGGGGATCAATGTAAATGTAAACAGTCTATGACTTGATTGACTGGAGTATTTGACCATTTCTTGGGCCTTCCTCTGAGAAAATTAATTCCACCGATTCTGTTGAAAAATGTTAGTTAAACTGAAGCAAACGGTACAAAACTGAGATGAACATAACTGAATTTGTCCAATAGAAAACTCTTGTTTGCAACTGTTGGACAAGAGTGTGCAAGGTGGTATTGAATGTGTCACTGTATGTCCCTTCATACAGCTGAAGTCGGAAGTTTACATACACTTAGGTTGGAGTCATTAAAACTTGTTTTTCAACCACTCCACAAATTTCTTATATCACAATTCCAGTGGGTCCGAAGTTTACATAAACTAAGTTTACTGTGCCTTTAAATTCCTGAAAATGATGTCACGACTTTAGAAGCTGCTGATAGGCTAATTGACATCATTTGAGTCAATTGGAGGTGTACATGTGGATGTATTTCAAGGCCTACCTTCAAACTCAGTGCCTCTTTGCTTGACATGTGAAAATCAAAAGAAATAGGCCAAGACCTCGGAAAAAAAATTGTAGACCTCCACAAGTCTGGTTCATCCTTGGGAGCAATTTCCAAACGCCTGAAGGAAACCACGTTCATCTGTACAAACAATAGTACGCAAATATAAACACCATGGGACCACGCAGATGTCATACAGCTCAGGAAGGAGACGCGTTCTGTCTCCTAGAGATGAATGTACTTTGGTGCGAAAAGTGAAAATCAATCCAGGAACAACAGCAAAGGATGCCAATTGCACTCTCCCTCAAAACTAGTGACATGCCCCACCTATCAGATGGATGGATTATCTTAAACGTCTACACAAAATTGGAGAGAAATAAGCTTTTTGTGAGTATGGAACATTTCTGAGATCTTTTAGTCGCTAAAGGTAGAGGAAATATATAAATTCTTTGTCATGAATATGGTGTCTTTAGCTCTATCGATAGAGTAATTAGCGAAAAAAAACTTACAGTGTTACAGTACTTTCGTCCCAGTTCTCCCCTACAACATTCTGTATGACATTGACCTTTTTTTTCTCTAACACAGAGACAGGACTAACTAATTTACAGGGGTAGGATCTTAATCTGAACTTTATTTTCGCAGGCAAAATAATCCTGCAGCAACAAGATTTTTTTAGTTTAGTCCATACTGTTGCTTGATCGGTGGTTAGGCTAGCTGATCTAAATTAGGCTACATGGAAAGTAGAATTGTTTTCATATAACTGTGTGTTAGTGCTGGTTTTCAGTGAATTTATGTTAACCAGGAACATTCTCAGCAGAAAAGAGCGATATATTCACATAGCGGCATCTTCCCTCTGACCCTACACAGTGAGTGAGTAAAGACACCATCATTGCATTTATCGTTTCAATGCTGGTGTTGACATAGGTCTATTTTTAGATGAACTTCTGAAGTATCCGTGGATTCTAAATGTGGGAAAAGTCAGTCCTTTTCCCTCCCTGGGCATTTGAGGTTTCCCAGCAATTCTCCCCTCCCAGTCCTGCGTGTGTGTGTTGTGTGTGTGTGTTGTGTGTTCCCCTGCGCGTCTGTGTGTGCATACACGTACGTGTGTGTTAGTGTTTTTGCGTAAATGTAGAACCAGAGAACTTCCTCTTCGGATCCTCTCTGTTTTCTATTCAAAGAATGACATTCCTAAGCTGTTTCACTTTCGGACAGGAAGTGGATCCAAGCCAACAGTGATTAAAGCTGGAGAAAAAAAACTAACAGTTCCCGCACTGCAGTGGCTCTTCAGGAGTTGGGAGTTTGACATTGTTTCAAACACGTGAAATATTGTTTAATACATTGGAATAACACAGCAGTAGGGATAGTAGTGGGATCTTGGCTTGAAGTATCTGGGCAAGTTTATTGGGAGATGTGTCACAGGATGTAGGTTTGTAATGTGTACAGTGGCTTGTGAAAGTATTCACCCCCCCCCCATGGCATTTTTCCTATTTTGTTGCCTCACCCCCTGGAATTAAAATATATTTTTGGGGGAGGTTGTATCATTTGATTTACACAAAATGCCCAACACTTAGACGATACAACATAGTTTTTATTGTGAAACAAATGAGAAATAAGACAAAAAAAGTCAATACTTTGTAAAGTCCCCTTATGCAGCAATTACAGATGCAAGTCTCTTGGGGTATGTCTCTATAAGCTTGGCACATCTAGCCACTTGGATTTTTGCCCATTCTTCAAGGCAAAACTGCTAAAGCTCCTTCAAGTTGGATGGGTTCCACTTGTGTACAGCAATCTTTAAGTCATGCTACAGATTCTCAATTGGATTGAGGTCTGGGCTTTGACTAGGCCATTCCAGGAAATTAAAATGTTTTCCCTTTCACCACTCAAGTGTTGCTTTAGCAGTATGCTTAGGGTCATTGTCCTGCTGGAAGGTGAACCTCCATCCGAGTATCAAATCTCTGGAAGACTGAAACAGCTCCATCAATCATTCCTTCATATCTGACCAGTTTCCCAGTCCCTGCCGATGAAAAACATCCCAACAGCATGATACTGCCACCACCATGCTTCACTGTGGGGATGGTGTTCTCGGGGTGATGCGAGGTGTTGCGTTTGCGCCAGGCATAACTTTTCCCTTGAATGCCAAAAAGCTCAATTTTAGTCTCATCTGACCAGAGTAACTTCTTCCATATGTTTGGGGAGTCTCCCACATGCCTTTTGGCGAACACCAAACATCTTTACTTATTATTTTCTGGCCACTCTTCTGTAAAGCCCAGCTCTGTGGAGTGTACGGCTTAAAGTGGTCCTATGGACAGATACTACAATCTCCGCTGTGGAACTTTGCAGCTACTTCAGGGTTATCTATGGTCTCTTTGTTGCCTCTCTGATTAATGCCCTCCTTGCCTGGTCCGTGAGTTTTGGTAGGCAACCCTCTCTTGGCAGGTTTGTTGTGGTGCCATATTCTTTCAATTTTTTAACAATGAATTTAATGGTGCTCCGTGGGATGTTCAAAGTTTCTGATATTTTTTTTTATAACCGAACCCTGATCTGCACTTCTCCACAACTTTGTCCCTGACCTGTTTGGAGAGCTCCTTGGTCTTCGTAGTGTCGCTTGCTTGGTAGTGCCTCTTGCTCAGTGGTGTTGCAGACCGTGGGGCCTTTCAGAACAGGTGTATGTATACTGAGATCATGTGACAGATGGAACACTTAGATTGCACACAGGTGGACTTTATTTAACTAATTATGTGACTTCTGAAGGTAATTGGTTGCACCAGATCTTATTTAGGGGCTTCATAGCAAAAGGGGTGAATATATATGCACGCACCACATTTCAGTTTCTTTTTTTTTCTTTTTTTTCGAAAAAGTACTTTTTTGCATGTCACTTCACCAATTCGGACTATTTTGTGTATGTCCATTACATTAAATCCAAATAAAACTTTTGCAAGGCACTGTAATCACTAACTCAGAAATGTAAAACATACCTGTAACGTTCGTCGTCTTCCTCTGATGAGGAGTAACAGAGGTCGGACCAAGTGTCCATTTTAATAAGACAAACTGAACACTACAAAAATACAAAATAACAAAGTGAAACCAACAAAACGGTCCCGTCTGGTAACAAACACTAACACGGAAAATAATCACCCACAACTCAAAAGTGAAACCAGGCTCCCTAAATATGGTTCTCAATCAGGTACAACGATAAACAGCTGCCTCTGATTGAGAACCATACCAGGCCAAACACAGAAACCCCAAAACATAGAAAAAGGAACATAGACAACCCACCCAACTCACGCCCTGACCATACTAAAACAAAGACATAATAAAAGAACTGAGGTCAGAACGGGACAATACCCACAATAAAGTTTCTCAGCCGATCTCAAGGTGTACTTCTGGTTCAGACGACACACTTACCATCTATAGTCATTTTTTTGTTTATTTAAAAGGGTTCACGATGCAAGAATAGACATATAAAATATGTATTTTTAAATAAAGCATAGTTACCCCTGTATTTTGTGTTTAAAAATGCATGAGCCAGGGTTAGATTTAAAACCAATGTACATGCATTCTTTATGATACTCTATAAACCTGCCTATGGCACAGGTTCATGATGAGCGCAAAACATTTCCTTGTTGTTTCAAAACTAGCGTCCAGATTGTCTCGTTATCATCAAATATTGATCCGCTTACAGATGTGGTCTGATGAGCAGCTACTATCTACTATGCACCTGGCAACTAAAAATAGGTTGTATGCCTTTAAATTAAGAACTATCTATATATTTGATATATGTACACTGATCAAAAAAATAAGGGGAACACTTAAACAACACAATGTAACTCCAAGTCAATCACACTTCTGTGAAATCAAACTGTCCACTTAGGAAGCAACACTGATTGACAATACATTTCACATAATGTTGTGCAAATGGAATAGACAACGGGTGGAAATTATAGGCATTTAGCAAGACACCCCCAATAAAGGAGTGGTTCTGCAGGTAGTGACCAGGCCACTTCTCAGTTCCTATGCTTCTTGGCTGATGTTTTGGTCACGTTTGAATGCTGGCGGTGCTTTCACTCTAGTGGTAGCATGAGACGGAGTCTACAACCCACACAAGTGGCTCAGGTAGTGCAGCTCATCCAGGATGGCACATCAATGCGAGCTGTGGCAAGAAGGTTTGCTGTGTCTGTCAGCGTAGTGTCCAGAGCATGGAGGCGCTATCAGGAGACAGGCCAGTACATCAGGAGATGTGGAGGAGGCCGTAGGAGGGCAACAACCCAGCAGCAGGACCGCTACCTTCGCCTTTGTGCAAGGAGGAGCAGGAGGAGCACTGCCAGAGCCCTGCAAAATGACCACCAGCAGGCCACAAATGTGCATGTGTCTGCTCAAACAGTCAGAAACAGACTCCATGAGGGTGGTATGAGGGCCCGACGTCCACAGGTGGGGGTTGTGCTTACAGCCCAACACCGTGCAGGACGTTTGGCATTTGCCAGAGAACACCAAGATTGGCAAATTCGTGGGGTGGCATTTCTTTGGGGGGCCGCACAGCCCTCCATGTGCTCGCCAGAGGTAGCCTGACTGCCATTAGGTACCGAGATGAGATCCTCAGACCCCTTGTGAGACCATGTGCTGGTGCGTTTGGCCTGGGGTTCCTCCTAATGCAAGACAATGCTAGACCTCATGTGGCTGGAGTGTGTCAGCAGTTCCTGCAAGAGGAAGGCATTGATGCTATGGACTGGCCCGTCCGTTCCCCAGACCTGAATCCAATTTAGCACATCTGGGACATCATGTCTTGCTCCATCCACCAACTCCACGTTGCACCACAGACTGTCCAGGAGTTGGCGGATGCATTAGTCCAGGTCTGGGAGGAGATCCCTCAGGAGACTCAAGCTTTGTAGGGAGGTCATACAGGCACGTGGTGGCCACACACACTACCGAGCCTCAATTTGACTTGTTTTAAGGACATTACATCAAAGTTGGATCAGCCTGTAGTGTGGTTTTCCACTTTAATTTTGAGTGTGACTCCAAATCCAGACCTCCGTGGGTTGATAAATTTGATTTCCATTGATAATTTTTGTGTGATTTTGTTGTCAGCACATTCAACTATGTAAAGAAAAAAGTATTTAATAAGAATATTTCATTCATTCAGATCTAGAATGTGATGTATGATCTAGCGGTGTATATATGTATTCCTTTGTTGTTGTTTTAGGTTAAATGGGCATGGTGTGTAGAATTGCCCATTCTGCTGCCAGAACAGATCTGTAGCATGCTATTTAGAGTAGAGTTCAATCCATTATGTTCTGTAAATGTCAGTAAATATGACCTAGCATTCAGCTGCAGAAGCGTTCCAATTTGTGACACTCTGCAGTCTATATAAGGGAAGAGAACAAGAGATGAAAGATAAATAATCGTCCACTCAAAAAAAAAAAACTAACAGAGGAGCTGCAGTTGAAACGATCCTGCATTTCCTACTCAAGTGGATGTTTATATCAACTAAGGATATCGTAAAGCCCTGACAGACACATATGATAGAAACATTGCCACCGCTAGGGCACAAATCCAGTAGGATTCTATATAAAAACACAACATGTTATAGAATTTCTACTGAAATGAAGAGATCTCTCAAAGTTACTGACCGGTTAGTGTAGTCAGACATTCCAAACTGCTAGAGTATGCTAGTGATCCCCAAATGCATCCCAAACGGTACCCTATTTCCTGCACTCCTTTTGACCAGAGACATTTGGGCTAAGGTGATTTATCCTATCCAGTTTCCAGGTCTACGCCGTCCTAGCCAGCCTTTCCTCTCCACTCTGCGGGAGAAGGAGGAAAGAATTTGGATTTCGGTAGTTATGATGTATTGTCAGTCCCGGCCCCTGTCATAATATGACGGCAGATCCGGAGCCGCTTTGCAGACAAGTCTAATTGATTAGACGAGTCCGTCAATAATGTCAAGGGGAACGACTCGTCACTTTTCCGAGGGCAGCTCATGTTCGAGCACCGTTTTAAATACACCCCAATCCCGGCGTCGTCCGACCGTCCGTCCGTCCGTCCGTCGGATAAATCACATCAAACATCACAAATAGATGCCCGTTGCATCCTGTTCGACACTTTCTCCCTTCATCAGTAATTGCAACCGTCCTGTCCTGTCACTTTGGTTCAATCCCCCCATCCCTCCGCAACCGATTGGCTTTGACAAGGGAAAAAGTTGCTCCTGTCAAAACTGCTAGGGAGGATGATATTTAAGAGGTGTGCGCACTAATAGATATCTATCATAATATCCCTGTACTGTACAAGCCATTCATCCCCCACTACGCTATTCTGGGTCTGGAATATCACTTAACTGGATCAAGATGTCTCTTTGGCTGAAAGTAAAGTTATGGCTTCCCTTTTATGACTCCGTGTTTTTGGTGAGAGGGATGTGACAGGTATGGGGAAGAACACGCGGGAGTAGGCCCATAGAACATGAATAAGTCAGCGTGAGCTATTAAATATTTATCTCCACAGAAATCTCTCCTTGTCACATCCTTTTTCAACAATGAGGACAGGAGTAAGATGCTACTTCCCTGAGCTGAGCAGGAGAGGAGAGTCATGTGGCACAGGGCCACAGTTGGGTAGGGCTGCTTCCCAAATGGCCCCCTATTCCCTACACAGTGCACTATATTTGACCAGGGTCCATAGGGAAATAGGGTGTCATTTGGAACGCGCACCTGGTTTCTGTCTATCTGTGATGCCGTGAATGGCTTGCCTGTAGCTGTAGTTTGACAACCTGCGGAAATCAAAATGAAGGCCAATAAATATTAATGACAACAGCTACAGTAATAGACTGTAAAATGGTACTGCATTGCTAATGCACCTCCTTCAAGAAGGAAACATGTTTCATACAGTAAAACCAATTATGCAAGAAATCTAGCTACAACTTTGACACTGACAACAACAATCTGCTTGTGTACTGTACACTACATGACCAAAATGAGGTAGACACCTGCTCGTGGAACATCTCATTCCAAACGGTAACTCGAAGGCAAACAATGTCAGGATGAAAAGGGCAATGGTACAGTACAGAATGTTGCAGTCACAAGAATAAACTCACACGCACAGTTCACAACATGCACTGATCAAAAATATAAATGCAACAAAGTGTTAGTCCCATGATTCATGAGCTGAAATAAAAGATCCCAGAAGTGTTCCATATGCTCAAAAAGCTTATTTCTCTCAGCAATGTGTTTACATCTCTGTTAGTGAGAATTTCTCCTTAGTCAAGATAATCCATCCGCCTGACAGGTGTGGCATATCAAAAAGCTGATTAAACAGCATGATCATTACACAGGTGCAACTTGTGCTGGGGACAACAAAAGGCCACTCTAAAATGTGCAGTTTTGTCACACAACACAATGCCACAGATGTCTCAAGTTTTGAGGGAGTGTGCAATTGGCATGCTGACTGCAAGAATGCCCACCTGAGCTGTGGCCAGAGAATGTTATGTTATTTTCTCTACCATAAGCAGCCTCCAATGTCGTTTTAAAGAGTTTGGCAGTACGTCTGACCACAGGCCACGTTGTGTGGGCGAGCGGTTTGCTGATGTCAACGCTGTGAACAGAGTGCCCCACGGTGGCGGTGGGTTTATGGTATGGGCGGGCAGGCAGGCATAAACTCCAGACAACGAACACAATTGCATTTTATCGATTGCAATTTGAATGCACAGAGATACCGTGCCCGAGATCCTGAGGCCCGTTGTCGTGCCATTCATCCGCCGCCATCACCTCAGGATCGACACCTCTGGATCGACAGTGTGTTCCACTTCCCGCCAATATCCTGCAACTTTGCACTGTCATTGAAGAGGAGTAGGACAACATTCCACAGGCCACAATCAACAGCCTGAAGGAGATGTGTCGCGCTGCATGAGGCAAATGGTGGTCACACCAGATACTGACTGGTTTTCTGATCCACGCCCTACTTTTCTTTGTAAGGATTCTGTGACAACAGATGCACATCTGTATTCCCAGTCAAGTGCAATCCATGAATTCATTTACATTGACTGATTTCCTTATACGAACTGTAACTCAGTAAAATATTTTGCATGTTGCGTTTATATTTTTGTCCAATTTAGTTACAGAAACTGCAAACAGGTATCACTGTTGTAACTGCTGTCGAACAATGTGTACCTACCTATACACTTGAATTACATTACATTTAACTTTACCACCAACTGACCATCAAAGCAAATACATGGTTTTACCAGCACTTGGTATAAAGTGGTTTATAAATATCTCTCTCATCGCTCCGTGACATAAAGGAACTTATGTCAAAGCAACTTCAGCAGCAGGAAATGGGGACTTGACTAAACTATGATTCATCAATATGCATTTATGCTGGAGCTACGAACGCAAATGCCCATCTCTACAGTGCAATGCAGAACACAGGGACACGTTAGAGCACAATATTTGTCATGAAATATGTCTGAGTTAAGGACAAGCACGCGGTGTAAATCCAGGAGAGAACATTACATACAGTAGCCTGCCAAGATGTGAACTTACAGAATACAGATCGCTAGGGCACCACCGTAGCTCCATAGCTTTTCTGCAACGTCATCCATACGGAGAGACAAAATTCTTATTCTTCAACTCATTACAGTGTGAAGTCAGAAGTCATCAGAGGGAAGAAAAACATTTTAATTCACCCTGTAAACACCAAAATCAAAACTCAGCATCCGTCCTTCCTTCTGTTCGTAAACGCACGGCTGTCATAAAAGCATTTTCATCGACAAATGTGTCCTCGAGAAAGGTCAATAGTTAATTGAATAATCTATCACCTTGGGATGGAGAGTGCACCACGACACGCAATCAATGACACAGACATTAAAAGGTCAGGCTGCAGAGTTTTATGATAAGTCACCTGGTTAATGTTTTCTTTGGGAATAAAGTGGGCGAGCGAGTTCTGTTAGACAACAGCTAACATTTACAGTACTCTCTCTCTCTCTCTCTCTCTCTCTAGCAGCGACCTATAGGTCATTCAACATCTCTGTTATACAACAACTAAGATTCACTCACTCTCTTTAGCTGCGACCTGGGCCATTCAAATTCAAATGTCTTGGGCCTTGGTCAGTGCAATGACAGTGCATAACTGTTCCACATTGCCAGTGTAACACGGATGCTTATTTACAGCAACTTGCATCTTGCATATTACCGTGTGACCCACACCATTAATTATACATGAGAAGCGTTTGCTCATAAGGCCAATTTATTCTTATTCATTTGTGTACTTTGAAAGCAAGAAGGTAACCTACGCTATGCCAGTCTTGTTGGAAACAAAGAAAATGACTATAATTTCAACAATTATTATGTAAATCAGAAAGAGAATAATCACGATCATATTCATTATTTATGGGTTGATTTTTGCCTCTTTCTATTACGAACTAGCTATGAGGTGAATGTGACTGTCGTTCTTCTCCCCTTTAATTGTGCAAATGGTATTATTATTTATTATTTCAACATTATTACGACCATGGGGTACAATCATGATGATTGGCAATTTGGCTGTGAAAGAAATTGGTACTTTCTTTAAATTTATATGCATATATTTACAGACTTTCGTCATGAATGCAACAACAATATACAAACAGAAGTATTGGATTATGGGATCCGTAATAACAAGTCAAAAATATTTCCTCCAGTACCGTAGGTGTTACAAAGCACTTCATTCATCTGCAGTTTTGTGATCTTCTTTAGTTTCATACTTTTAGACACAACTACTGTTCCTGTCAATCTGTTTTGGTAAAATAGTTCAACCCTCCAAACATCCGGTAATAGGTTGTAAGGTTATAAGACATAGGCAACATGGTAGATGGCATTATTTGTTAGTCCCCTACATCCTTGTCAAAGTAAACTCCATCCTCGTCCTCCATGCATGCCACCATTTTGAAAAAGGATTTAGACTTCAACAAAGATGACATATTCAACTAGTCACACTGATAGGGTCAATCATCAATGCAATGGTAAGCAATAATAACGTTGTTCAAATCAACTTACAGTTTTGCCTCTGAACCTCTGAGATTTTCTACGTAACTTGATATGATTTGTATAAAAATTATTATAGGAGATATGTCGAAGTTGGCGTCCCAATCATACAATGTAAGTTAAAGTCTATGAAATGTGTTTATGAATAGTGCCAGTCTTAATTAATCTGCCACACAGTGTCATGGCTGTCACTAGTTCATGCAAATGCATCTTTGATCTCCCTGCTGCACATCCTTTATCCATTAGGGCCCAAATAATGGGTTCTCTCTCTCTCTCTCTCATAAGAAGATACAGATAGTGTATTCTAATGCTATCAAATATTATTTGTCACATACACATGTTTAGCAGATGTCAATGTGGGTGTAGCAAAATGCTTGTGTTTCTAGCTCCAACGGTACAGTAATATCAATGCACAACAGTACACACAATACACACAACCTAAAAGTTAAATAATGCAATTAAGGAATATATGAATATTAGGATGAGCAATGTCAGCGTGGCATAGACTAAAATATAGTATAATAGAATACAGTACATACATATGATATGAGTAGGGCAAATATATCAACAAATTATTAAATTGACTAGCTATGTATATGGGCCAGCAGCCTCTAAGGTGCAGGGTTATGTAACCGGGCGGAAGCTGCCTAGTGATGGCTATATAACAGTCTGATGGCCTTGAGATTGACACTGTTTTTCAGTCTCTCGGTCCCAGCTTTGATGCACCTGTACTGATCTCGCCTTCTGGATGATAGCGGGGTGAACAGGCTGTGGCTCGGGTGGTTGTTGTCCTTGATGATCTTTTTGGCCTTCGGGTGACTGTAGGTGTCCTGGAGGACAGGTAGTTTCCCCCCGGTGATGCGTTGGGCAGACTGCACCACCCTCTGGAGAGCTGTAACGATTTTCTTCCTGGGAAGGAGAGGAGGACCAAAATGCAGCATGGTTATTTATAAACATCTTTAATGAAAGATGAAAACGTGAACACTATACAAAATAAGAAACCGTGGAAAAACCGAAACAGTCCTAACTGGTGCAAAACACAGAGACAGGAACAATCACCCACAAGATACCTAAAGAATATGGCTGCCTAAATATGGTTCCCAATCAGAGACAACGATAAACACCTGCCTCTGATTGAGAACCACTCCAGGCAACAATGGACTTACCTAGAACACTCAACTGAACACAACCCCATAGACTACAAAACCCCTAGACAAAACAAGACACATAAATCACCCATGTCACACCCTGGCCTAACCAACATAATAAAGAAAACACAGAATACTAAGACCAGGGCGTGACAAGAGCCCTGCGGTTGCGGGTGGTGCAGTTGCCGTACCAGGCGGTGAAACAGCCCGACGGGGTGCTCTCAATTGTGCATCTGTAAAAAAAATAATAATTGAGTTTTAGGTGCCTCCTGAGGTTGAAGAGGCGCAGTTGCGACTTCTTCACCACACTATCTGTGTGGGTGGACCACTTCAGATCGTCAGTGATGTGTACGCCGAGGAACTTTAAACTTTCCACCTGCTCCACCACCTGGGGACAGCCCGTCAGGAAGTCAAGGACCCAGTTGCACAGGGAGGGGTTCAGACCCAGGGCCCCGAGCTTAATGAGGAGCTTGGAGGGTACTATGGTGGAGGGTACTATGGTGTTGAATGCTGAGCTATAGTCAATTAACAGCGGCGATAGTCATGTAGTTCAGTTACCTTTGCTTTCTTGGGTACAGGAACAATGGTGGACATCTTAAAGTGGGGACAGCAGACTGGGATAGGGAGAGATTGAAAATGTCCGTAAACACTCCAGCCAGCTGGTCTGCGCATGCTCTGAGGACGTGGCTAGAGATGCCATCTGGGCCGGCAGCCATGCGAGGGTTAACACGCTTAAATATCTTACTCAGGGGGCCTCCCGGGTAGCGCAGTGGTCTAGGGCACTGCTAGCTGTGCCACCAGAGTCTCTGGGTTCGCGCCCAGGCCTCGCAGCTGGCCGCGACCGGGAGGTCTGTGCACAATTGGCCTAGCGATGTCTGGATTAGGGAGGGTTTGGCTGGTAGGGATATCCTTGTCTCATCGTGCACTAGCGACTCCTGTGGTGGGCTGGGCGCAGTGTGCGCTAACCAGGTTGCCAGATGCACAGTGTTTCCTCCGACACATTGGTGCGTCTCCAGCCTTCCGGGTTGGATGCGCGCTGTGTTAAGAAGCTGTGGTGCTGTGTTATTTCAAAGCGGGCGAAGAAGGTGTTTAGTTTGTCTGGAAGCAAGACTCAGTGACGTGGCTTGTTTTCCCTTTGTAGTTCATGATTGTCTGTAGACCCTGCCACATATGTACCTGAGCTGTTGAATTGCAACTCCCCTTTGTCTCTATACTGACGTTTTGCCTGTTTGATTGCCTTGTGGAGGGAATAACTACACTGTTTGTATTTGTATTCAGCCATATTCCCAGGGACCTTGCCATAGTTAAATGCGGTGATTCGTGCTTCCAGTTTTTTGCGAATGCTGCCATCTATCCACATTTTCTGGTTAGGGTACGTTTTAATAGTCATAGTTGGTACAACATCTCCTATACACTTCCTGGTAAACTCAGTCACCGTATCCATGTATTCGCCGGTGTTATTATCAGAAGCTACCCAGAACATACCCCAGTCCGCGTGATCAAAACAATCTTGAAGTGGGGATTCCTATTGGTCAGACCGGCGTTGAACAGTCCTTGATATGCAATATGTTTCAAACACTTATAAAAAAAAAACTCAAACTCACTCATCTTCGCTAGCTCCTAGGAGCGTAGCGCTTTGACATATGGATCTCCACGTCGTCCTATTATAAAACCCTCACTCACAAGTCAAACACAGCCTGACAAAAATCAAGCAAGTTGACTGTTGTGTAAAGGGCCATCACAAGGTAAGTGTTGAGGTGAGGCTCGGATTGAACACGCTTGTTTTTCACCAACAATAAATGGCACAATACATTTATGCATGCTTTTCTTGCCAGCCATGCTTCTTATGCCTTATATAAAGCAAAAGTATTGAATGAGGGGTTATTAATGTAGAAAAGCCCATTTACATTGATGGAGTTAAGTGTGAGAATTCCATCACAAGGAGACAGACTGCTCTTGAAAGCATATAGAGAAATGTCCATAACTCAATAAGAACTTGGCTGTGCCTCAGACCACCGTTTCACTCTCGCCATATTTCATAGTACTTTATGTGCCATCACCTCTTCTGAGAAACAGGGTGTAGTAAGTAGTGGAGTGAACAAATGTCTGGGTCCTATCCAGGAAACGTTCAATGGCTTTTCCCTTGAATCTCATTATTTAAGATGGTTGTACTGGTAGTCTGTGATATGTTCCAGAATAAAATACAGTGCAAGGTTCTAGAGCAGAACATTAGATCCTAATTTGTGTTACACGTAGGTGTTGAAAGAAAGGTTAGACACAGACAAAATATTGTTGGGTCATATCCCCTTTGTTGATCACAGAC
The DNA here is from genome assembly GCF_013265735.2 of Oncorhynchus mykiss. Lineage (NCBI taxonomy): Eukaryota > Metazoa > Chordata > Actinopteri > Salmoniformes > Salmonidae > Oncorhynchus > Oncorhynchus mykiss. The sequence continues at coordinate 24,021,950 of NC_048571.1, forward strand.
CATGTTGATCGTTTAACACCACCCGATCGTCTGATGTTTGTTCTCCTCTGATATCTGTCTCTTTATCACATTTTCCTCCTCCAGTATTGCCCTTCAGAGAGAGAGAGAGAAAGATCACTAAAAAGAGATACAAAGGTCTGATTTCATCCGTCTTATAGCCGGAGTAAATCTTCTATAGAAGACGAGATCTACAGTCTTCTCCCCTCTCTATTTCAGCACGGTTCAAGCTCATCCATTAATGATGCTGTGGCCTGGTCTCGCAGGAGGGCAGTCAATGTAAAAAGGGAATTGAATAAGTGAGAGGGAAGGTAGACGACAGGGGAGAGAAATGTTTCCTTGGAGGTCAACCCAGACCAAATTGAAAGTCTCAGGTAGTGGCTGTTGGTTTAATAAAACAGGTAGAATTTCCATTTACCCTCAGCATCCTTAATGTATTGTTCTTGTGCAGCGAGACAGAGGGAATGAGTCAGGAGCCAAAGAATACACTTTATAGACACAAATAATCGTAAATTGGGAATGTCACCTTTAAGCCGAGGCATTTTTATTATTGTTAGTGGAGCTGCTGAGTGGGTTTGATGTTTTATTCTCCCGGGGATCCAGTCGTTCCCCGAGCAGTGAAGTCCTGTCTTTATCGGGCCGGCGAGTGGCGAAGGAAAGGAGAGGGGACTTTAGCAAACTTGCGCTCCCATACCTCTCTGTGATTGATAGCAGATGGCATGCTTTAAAATAAACCTATCCATTAACAGCACTCAGTATTTTTTACTCAAGGCATTTACAACTGTCTGAGGCAGCCAGAAGAGCAGGAGGGAGAAAACACATCCATATCCTGGTCCTCAACACCCAGCAGACCTGCATGTTGTACAGGTGTAAGCCTCTTATTTAGTGCTGTTATTTGGACGTTACAGAGCCCGTGTGTTTTATAGGAGAAACTTTACGGATCTTCGCTTCCCCTGGAATATTAACTGAGCGCAACTTTATGGTTCAATGTGACAGGGAAGGCCTGTGGGGAGTTGTGGATCTAGACCCAGGTACCTGTCTAATTGAAGTCCCTTGAGGATGGGATAACATATAAATTGCGTGGACAGTGAGCTGGCTAGCTACCCAACATTGACAAAGGTCTTCCTGCTCCCCAGTCAGTTACAATACAAAGCCCGATATTTTCCATTTAGCTCTAATACAGCTAAGTCATTTTAGCAAAATGGACAAAGTAAACATTCAATATATTTAAATTAGATTTGAAACACTTGACTGGCTCCAGTGTTTGTGGAAGTCACTGGGCCTGTTTACTCGTTCTGTTTTGCATTATATGCAAGTGTCTGTGCAAATTAACTCAGGGTCTGTATGTTCTACTCTATGTTAATTGCCAAGAAATAACATTACGGATTTGGTGATGCTTTTGCTTGTGCATATTGCATTATAATAAGTTCAGGAGCATTACCAGGAGCACAGCTTATTAAGGGCAAGCTAGGTACATTCTGCCTGGATAGAGATAGATTTAACTGCAATATACCTAATCCTGAATATATTATCAATTTGCATGCAAAATGTTATACATCATTTGAATATTAATTGAAACACAGAGATGATGTATATGTTAGTAATGAGTACTGATTTAGATATATAATTGGACTAAAACTTTTTGGGAGCATGTGCCGAATTCTCTCTTTGCTCTTGTTTTCCTTAATAGGATGTCGGTGGGCGGAGCCGGGAGGGTTGTCAGCGAAATGGGACACACCTGGGCCCCGGGATAAATGCACCTCTTCCCCCATTCATTGAGGAGACTCTCTCCATGCAGACACACTGTTAGATTTTGGTTGTGGCAGGTTTTTTGGGGGGGGCCGTTTTATTGTTTGCTTTGGCACCTTTCAACAACCCGCATTATCACATTTATGCACACAACCACTCACTTACACCACTGATTACTGACTACACACACCATTGTTAATTGTATTTAGTTTACTTCAGTTAATACATATCTTTTGTTATTCCTTATCTCCACGTTGTCTCCCTTTTTGTTACGAACTTCGAGCCGGTTCGTGACAAGTAGATGGTTTCTTAAAATATGCAATGTGAAACAAATATGCATATTCTTGGCGGAGTTCTACGCCCTTTGTACTGACAGAATGAACTATGTTAAATACTGTATATGTGAGAATAAATTACAGGAACTAGAATTACATCAATGTAGTCCTGTAGTTATTCAGCGTAGTGGGCATCCTACTTTTTAAATACCAGGATTTTCAGTAGGCTATGACAGGAATATAGTCTACCATGATCATTCTAATAAATATACAGTACCTACACTGTATGTATGTAGGTAATAGCATGTTTGTTCATATCTGACTCCCCCCCCCCCCCCCCCCCCCCACTCTAGGTCATTTAGTTAATATTACTTCCGCTCTGTCCATCCAGTTCACCTTTAACATTGAGCTGTTTTGGGACAATTCTATTTGTCCATTAAGCCAGGTAAGCTCATTCAAACACATACAGTATTTAAAATGACTTCAAATAGTATTTGAAGCGAAGTCTGCTAACAACTAGCCACTGTGATGCTACATTGCTAGAGCAGCCAGGACTTCAAATTAAACTAAATTGTATGCACTCATGACTGCTAGTTTCAATTTAGCTTTCAGCCAACGTACAAACAAATAACGAATTCAAGTACAGTTACAAATCCTGGTTGCAAGGTTGCTGGCCAACTAGCCTGCTAGCGTTACGTTAGAACTGCATGAGTCAGCCAGTTGCTATCAACACCTAGCTTACAGCTACATTGAAGTAAACCAAAGTTTGGGAAATATATAACGCCATCTAACCAGTTATCAAATAATGTTACCGGTATGTACAGTTATATTAGCCAACAAGCCAGCCAGCTAAAGTTAGTCATTTTAGCCTGCTAGCTAGCCTAGTTCTCCATATGACTTGACAATTGTGCGAAGATATTGTGCGAAGATATTGTGCGAAGATATCCAAAAATGTGTTCATAAATATTTCAAAACCCCAAAAACACCCCTATTTTTGGAGCTATGCAGTAGGTAACCACAGTGTGACTACAACTAAGTTACTAAGTCTGTTACTGTGGTGAATAAGGATCTCTTTAGGGATCTCTGCTCCCTCCCTCTTGTCCAATCTGTCATACATACCGCCGTCCACAGTGTTGACAGGCAGACGTAGGAGAAGTGTCGGCCAAGGCCTGGGCCCACAATCATTGCCTCCTTATTTCTTCTGTTGATTTCTTTCCTGCTGCGTAGAACGGACGGTCAGCCCTCTTTTTTTCTCTCCGTCTCACTCGCTCCTCTCCGAGATCAAGTTTGGGCCTTAAAAAGTACAAAATGCCCGAAAATACAATTAAGCTTGTGACCCAGATTCCAGTGCAGACCCATATCATAACCCCAGTCTTCCCTAGTGGCATTCCCCTGTTTCTGCATATACATGATAAGGAAAGAGAGAACTCATCACAGAGGGGACTTAAGAAGCACTCATCAACCAAGAGATGGAGACCAGGTCTCGACCACCCCAGGCTCTTACTGCACAGCCTTTGATATTGAGACTTGTGTGCACACACGGTTACGCAGAGCTGTATATAATATGAGAGTACACTTCACTACAGCTGCAGCCACTAAAGAAAAATAGAATTGATACTTTCTGTCTTGAATAATAACAGTTTGAATCAGTGTTTGTTGAAGCAACATTCTGTTGCAGAAGTTGCTGGTGTGGGGTGGCTGGGCAGCATCATGTGTGTACACTTGGTTTTTGCATGTATGTTGTTTTAAGAGATGTTGAAGCTCAATATTTGTTTAGTTGGCCTGGCTGCGGTCGCTCGGCAGATTTCCTGATAAATATTAGCTCTCAAATATGTGAGTAGGTCATTTATTGAAAGTTATCGTGGCAAACATGGCGTGCGTCCCAAATGGCGCCCTACTACCTATATAGTGCACCACTGCACCCTAGGGCTCTGGTCAACAGAAGTGCACTACATAGGGAGTAGGGTACCATTTGGGATGCTTCCATTGTTTGTTTATCCACAGAAATATAGTGCCCACACTCTACTCAATTGATAGGAAAGAGTTGGGAGTTGTATTTACCTTAGAAACTATTCAGATGTGACTCATCCACTTGGTATTTCTTTCTGTTTGTCCTTTCCCTCAGAGAAATAACAGAAGGCAATACGAATTTTGGGCTAATCTAGGGAAGAAAATATGTCCATTTGGTACTATGATGATTTCCTACACTCAACAATATGAATACCTCAAGAGATATTAGGTCCATACATAATAATGCACGTTTAAAGGGTTGAGAGTTGAAATCCTCTTGTAGGACATGAGGGAGTGAAAGAAGTAGGGAGAGAGAGCAAGAAAGAGAGAGAGAGAGAGAGCACAAAAATGCATGTCTTCTGATCCAAGTATGTGAGAGATTTTAGAGCTAAAGGGTCCAGGGAGTGAGTGAGTGAGTGAGAGAGAGAGAGAGAGAGAGTGTGAGAGAGAGAGAGAGAGAGAGAGAGAGAGGGGTTGGGACGGTGGGAGGCAGCTCTTTATAAGACAGCTGTTCTCTCACTTTTTTTTGTCATTTTTCTGCCTCTGGTGGCTTTTGGTAATGTTTTAAGTTGTGTATACTGAGAAGTACACAAAGTCCAGGACTCAGCAGAGGTTCAGCATATTGAAGATACATTAGGTGATACAACACTATACCTTCTCTCCAAGAAGTGTTCCAGTTTATATGGGAATCGGTAGAGAGGAGGGTTTATTCCCCCCGCAAAAGTCGTCAATCTTATGAGCCCTGAGGGGCTGGGAAAGTGTTTAATTATTCAAGGTGTTTGAACAAAAGACTATTCTAGGCTTGACGGAGCCACCAACTGGACATCCTCTACAGAGTTTGATAGATTACGTTCTTCAGCACCACTACATTACTGCTTCCACAACAAATGTCCCCCAAAAGACTCTTGCAAGACCTGAGGGGTCATTTACAAATCAGTGAGTGTCAGCGTGTGTGTGTGTGTGTGTGTGTGTGTGTGTGTGTGTGTGTGTGTGTGTGTGTGTGTGTGTGTGTGTGTGTGTGTGTGTGTGTGTGTGTGTGTGTGTGTGTACAGTATAGTTGAGGTAAAAGAACGTTTCAGCTGTAATATTGGCAGTGAAAAGACTCAAAGTAAAGACAAACCCAAGCAACCTTTCCTAGGTCCTGTCTAAATTAAATAACTGTTTGAATTCCCATTTAATAACAGGTTTGGGGATGGTCTGGAGACGATGTTCTGCTGTGGTTCCTCTTTTATAAGTTTCACCAGATTTTTCCACACATTAAAATGACATCGGAACCACGGGAAACCGTCAAGAGGAATGGCGATACCTGCACAGTCAGGACTATTGACTCAATAAAATACAGGTTGAGAAAATATTAAAGGGGAAGTTCAGGATCTTACAACTTGATTATATGGTTCTATGGGCCAGAAGAAACTGTAGCCCGTGGTTCGGTTTTCTCAAAACAGCCACAATAACTTCAGCTAACTTTAGCCACAAAGACAACTACTAGGAACCATCTCACATCAAGATGTAAAACATTGAACTTCCCCTTTAAGTGTCAGTAGAGTCATTATCATTAGAGGGCATCTACTGGGTTGACGTCAGCGTCTGTGGGATGCTGTTTTAAAGAGAAACCCAGCCAGTCAAAGTAAGATGAATCAGTTCCTTCAAATATTAATCTTATTAGTTGTTGGGGTTGACATCACTAAGTCAACCTACACGGTGAGACGTGAGGCTTGAGGGTGTCCTAAAATGTGCACGGTACGAAAAGCCACTGTCCTTGCTTTTGAATAGGTGACACAAAGATTGGGCTCGGTTCCTCTGCAATTGTCCAGTTCAAAGATTACCGCATGAATAGATACGGTGTTAAATTATACATCTCTTATTTATTGAGAAGGCTCATATGTTTTATTTCTTATTATATTGTGCTGGAGCTGCAAGACATGGCGTGTCTGTACTTGGGAGGGGCTCTGCTCCCTGTTGTGTTCTGAACCCATCAGTACTGTAAAACTGCAGCTTTGACCCAGTGACTCCACACCAGAGAGCCCCTAGAGATCCCTAGCATCAAATGATCTCTGTGGATGTCATGTCATGGTCAGGTCTGTTCTCTCACTCCCTGCCTGCATGTCTCTCTCCAGCATACCTGGGTTCAAACATTATTTGAAATCATTTGAAATAATTTCTCTGTGACTGATTGAGCATGTCTGGGCTCAATGGACCAATAGAATACTCCGAAAAACATTTAATTCTGCCCGTCAAGACAGGCGAAAGCGGAAAAAAATCTAAGTATTGAAACAATTTTAAATAGTATTTGAACCCAGGGGAACACTTTACTTGACCAACGGCTGACTCTCAGGCTCCAGCCCGGTGTTGGTGTCAGGGAGAGGTGAATCCGACGAGCTCCACTCGCAAATCTACCTCTGGGGACCCCCGGAATCTGATCACCTCTCCATCTCCACCTCCTACCGACATCCTTTTAGAGAGGCCATCAAGCAACAATTATGTCCCTCACCTCTCCTGCCACTCCTAGAGGGATGACCAACAGGAGAAAAGGTGTGACGTTGGTACCAATACTCCTCTTAGAGAGAGATGACCTTTTGGAACTAGCTACCATTCTGTCTGTCTCTCTGTCATCCTCTGTCAGAGTCCAACCCAGGTAGATAAATACTCCTCTTAGAGAGAGATGGCCTTTTGGAACTAGCTACCATTCTGTCTGTCTCTCTGTCATCCTCTGTCAGAGTCCAACCCAGGTAGATAAATACTCCTCTTAGAGAGAGATGGCCTTTTGGAACTAGCTACCATTCTGTCTGTCTCTCTGTCATCCTCTGTCAGAGTCCAACCCAGGTAGATAAATATAGGTTAAGTTAAACAAGAAAGAGTCATTTTTCCAGAAGGAAACCTACATAAGGTAACTCTTCACGTTCACAACCTTCAGAAGATTGGACAATTTCTGAACGGTTACACACACAGCATAATGCTTTGTGATAGCTAAAAATGCAGTAGGTATGCCTTGTTTGGAATTATTGAGGGAAGAATCAGGGAATAATGTATATTTCTGGGGGCAAATCCTGAGAATTTCCTTTTTTAATAGCCTGCATCCCAAATTGCACCCTATTTCCGACATAGTGTACTATTTTTGACCAGAACCCTATAGGCCCACATCAAAAGTAGTGCACCATCTACAGCGCATTTAGAAAGTATTCAGACCCCTTGACTTTTTCCACATTTTGTTACATTACAGCCTTATTCTAAAATGGATTAAAACGTTTATTTTCCTCATCAATCTACACACAATACCACATAATGACAAAGCAAAAACAGGTTTTTAGAAATGTTTGCAAATGTATTGAAAATAAAAACTGAAGTATCACATTTACGTAAGTATTCAGGCCCTTCATTCAGTACTTTGTTGAAGCACCTTTGGCAGCGATTACAGCCTCAAGTCTTCTTGGTTATGACGCTATAAGCTCGGCACACCTGTATTTGGGGAGTTTCTCCCATTCTTCTCTGAAGATTCTCTCAAGCTTTGTCAGGTTGGATGGGGAGCGTCGCTGCACAGCTATTTTCAGGTCTCTCCAGAGATGTTCGATCACGTTCAAGTCTGGACTCTGGCAGGGCCACTCAAGGACATTCAGAGACTTGCCCTGAAGCCACTCCTGCATTGTCTTGGCTGTGTGGTCAGGGTCGTTGTCCTTTTGGAAAGTGAATCTTCGCCCAGCCTGAGGTCTTGAGCGCTCTGGAGCAGGTTTTCATCAGGGATCTCTCGGTACTTTGCTCTGTTCATTTATGCCTCGATTCTGACTAGTCTCCCAGTCCCTGGTGCTGAAAAACATTCCCACAGCATGATGCTGCCACCACAATGCTTCACCATAGGGATGGTGCCAGGTTTCCTTCAGACGTGACGATTTCAATCTTGATTTCATCAGACCAGAGATGCTTGTTTCTCATGGACTGCAAGTCTTTAGGGGTCTTTTGGCAGAGTGTCTTCCGTCAGGCCACTCTACCATAAAGGTCTGATTGGTGGAGTGCTGCAGAGATGGTTGTCTTTCTGGAAGGTTCTCTCATCTCCACAGAGGAACTTTAGAGCTCTGTCAGAGTGACCATCGGGTTCTTGGTCACCTCCCTGATCAAGGCCCTTCTCCCCTGATTGCTCAGTTTGGCTGGGGGGGCAGCTCTAGGAAGAGTCTTGGTGGTTCCAAACTTCTTCCATTTCAGAATGATGGAGGCCACAATGTTCTTGGGGTCATTGAATGCTGCAGACATTTTTTGGTACCCTTCCCGAGATCTGTGCCTCAATACAATCCTGCCTCGGAGCTCTACCGACAATTCCTTCGACCTCATGGCTTGGTTTTTGTTCTGACATGCACTGTGAACTGTGGGACCTTATATGTGTATAGGTGTGTACCTTTCCAAATCATGTCAATGAATTGAACTTACCACAGGTGGACTCCAATCAAGGTGCAGAAACATCTCAAGGATGATCAATGGAAACAGGATGCACCTGAGCATAACTTCGAGTCTCATAGCAAAGCGTCTGAATACTTAAGTAAATATGGTATTTCTGTTTTTTAATTTCAATACATTTGCAAAAAATCTATAAACCTGTTTTTGCTTTGTCATTATGGGGTATCGTGTAGATTAATGAGGACTTTATTTGATTTGATCCATTTTAGAATAAGGCTGTAACGTAACAAAAATGTGGAAGAAGTCAAGGGGTCCTAATACTTTCCAAAGGCACTGTGTATGGGAAATAGGGTGCTATTTGGGACACTCCCATGCCTACCTCGCAGTGAGTAATGGAAGACATGTGGGCTCCTGTGTGTGTATGTGTGTGTGTGTGTGTGTGTGTGCGTGCGTGCGTGCGTGTGCGTGCGTGCGCGTGTGTGCGTGCGTGCGCGTGTGTGCGCGGGTGCGTGCGTGTGTGTGCGCGGGTGTAATAAAGACAGAAAGAAGGGAGAGAGTCTAGAATAAATGGAGAGACTAATAATGTCTCACATGTGTACTGGCAAATTGGCTGCTAACACTACTAACACACACTAGTAGGGAACGTGGCAGCGGCTTCCTTAATAAGCTCATACACTATTTATGATCACAAACCAGGAGCAAAGAGGGTGAGCACTGTCAAAATAAAAAACATGTCAATCATAGCTCCCTACTGTTGCCCTTTACATGTTGCCTGTCTGTTTAAAGCAATTTTGTGTGTTTACTTATGATGTAAAAAGGCAGGGGGAAATCACATCAAAATCTGTGGTTTCTTAAAAATGTCAACATGTCCAAAAAAATAAAAATAATCTAACGGAATATCAAAGTTTGAGAAGTGTAGCTGTGTATCTTCAAAAAAAGATATATATTTTTGACCTGACGGAGTACACTTTAAAGAAAGAACATATTGGAACTGTGGACTAGCCTAGTGGAATAACCAAATGCAGCCATGAAAGGGAGGTGAGAAGTGTAACAAGTTAAAAACCAGGGCAGTATGAGCTTCAATACTTCATGGAGCATTGAAAATTCCCTCTGAATTCCACAGTTCTACTCCAAGCCCTATATATAGATATACTGTAATTATTATAATGATCAACAATGGATTTGTCTCATGATATTTGCATTTGTTCCATAAAAATAAAGACTGAAAGCAATTGACAGTAAACACAAATACCATTCTACATGAGACGGCTGCTTTACTGAGTAATATCATATTATCATGGCAGATATTCATACATATATTTCACAAGCCTCACGGGAGAATATTCAAAGCAGAGGATGAGGTATATCTCCTTCTTCAAAAAGGGTGGATTTAACTCTATGTGACAGTAGTAACACGTTGATTAGTTTCCCTGGGCCCGAAACTCCAGATCTAACAAGGCCTTTCTTCTGCCAGGCCTTCCCTTCCTACTGAACCACCACCGGTCGGTCACAAGAGGAATGAGAGAGGGGGGGGGGGGGGGGGGGGGGGGAGCGGGAGGGAGATCGAGTGACCAAAGGAGAGGGGGAGAGAGAAAGAATCAGTAAGAGAGGAAGAATGAGTGGATGACAGAGAGAGAGAGAAAATAAAGAAACAGTGCATATTTCCAGCGATGTAACATGCATTATAATGCCGCGTGGGAGACACGACCAGGGGACATGGTGGCTTTGGAGTATCATACAAAAATCAGGGCCCAGCAATTTCCTTTCAACAGCTGAGCACCTACAGGTCATTGTGTTCTTCACTGTATAATATGCTGTGCGTGCACTTGTGCACGTGTGTGTGTTGATGGTGTGAAAGTCCCACGGCCAAGCCAGGAACCTTCCGCCCCTGTTGATTCAACACAACATAATGACTTGGAGAGAGAAAGGTGACTTCATTTGCCGACCTCTCCTCTTACTGGTGCAACAGATTATAGAATGCAATTTCGAAGTTTCTTACCCACAACCCATCATAATACAGTGACAATGTCTATTGGTCACAATTCTGTTTGAGAAAATCTGTTTCGTGTGAGGAAAATACCACTGAATAGGGTTCACAAACGAACCCATCTTCCCCCACCCCCTCCAACCTCATACAAAAACCAATATCTTGGGGGGGGGCATGTAAACAACACTGCTCTAGGGGAACAGGCTAATGAACGTGTGTGGACAGGAGAGAGACGTGTTTTCCAAAAATCCGCCCCCACATAGGTCACTGGACTCAATTTGTCTACATCCTGGCCTGCACGTGAGGGAAAAAAGCATAACTGCCTGGGATCTGAGGAAAGAATGCGATAGGGCATGGGAATCACAGTGTCACGGTAGTTTCCAGAGCATACTTTGGCTTGGCCTGAAACACCCTTCTATTCCATCGCCCAAACAGACCTCTGAAAACTCCCGGCAAACTGTTGCTGCTATCGAGGCACCTATCAGGGACTCGAAGCCTTGAGAAAAAGTATGTGGGTTAATTAATTATTTATGTTTAGAGACCCCCCCCCCCCCCCCACCCCCCCCCAACTCCTTCTCCTCCTCTTCTATCTGCCTCCTTGGACCATCTTCACCACTCAGGATGGGAAGGTTAGCTATTAACTAACCTCATACTACAATCCTGTACTGTTACGATTTATTTCAATGATGTGTAGTGCTGAGGCTGTGGATGACAGGGTCTTTACTCTGTCAGGGAGAGGAGCACATAGTTCCCATGGAGCGGAGAGGAGGAGAGGTTAAAGGCAGTAGACTAAGTACAACACTGTGACACTATGCACATTCATGCCATGATAGAGGAGCATCAAAGTGGCAATTATGACTTCAGGGAACACTATGAACATTAAGGAAACACCACATTTTTCATTATAGTGTTGTTAATAATGTCCGTAAAATGTTTTGGCCATCCCTACATTTATGCATCTGGCATATGTTTCCAACTATCGCTCCAAACGGTTAGAAAATTGGGCTAGTAACCAAAAGGTTGCTGGTTCAAATACCCGAGCCGACAAGGTAAGCAATGTGTCGATGTGCCCTTGAGCAAGGCACTTAACCCTAATTTGCTCCAGGGGCGCCGTACTTCTATGGCCGACGGTGTAAAACAATACACTTCACTGCACCTATCCGGTGTATGTGGAAATAAAACATTTACATATACATTTTTTGAAATGTTTATTTAGAGTAGCTTTAGCAGGGAAACCCTTAGTATCTATAAATCAAGAAAGTTCTCACCATTGGTGCAGTTATTCACTTAACAGCATTGCAATAATTAGAATAGATATGATAATTTGGATACATTTTATGTGGCATAATCTAGAATAAACAATACTGGCAAAACTATGCTTTGTGTATTTGGGGATTACATTTGAAATGCAATAGAAGGATGTATAAATGGTATTCTTTCCTGAATGTGAAAAATGATAAAAATGGATAAATGGTCTTGATACGTTCTCTGTGTAAAATAAAAGTTAATTAACAAACTCTTAGCTGGATACAAGTTCTTATAATTGTTGTATTACCAGCATAAACATCATTTTCCTCAAATATTATTAAAGCGTTTTTTTGTTGCACCTATTAGAGATTCTTGTCTCCAAGTTAATTTCATTATGGTAATGAGATCCCATCCTTACAGAACCTACGCTTTGATCCATGTTAATTGTCATGATCTTCAAAGACAAAGTCACCACTTACTTTAAATGAATTTTACATTTTTTTAAGGAATCTTATGGAAATGAGATAGAAGTAATTAAATTTTTATGATGTATCTCGATATTTTTTTTATTTTTTTTTTACGGGGAAAGTCAATGGTACTGGCTGGATTTCGTTTCAATGTCTGACTGGGGAAAACCGAGAGATGAGGAGGAGAGAAGAAGAAAAAGAAACAACTTTCAGATGCTAAAGATTAAAGGAACTGTGAATCCAAGACTTAATTTGTACTGATAAACTTTAGTGTTTAATATGCTCTTTTGTGTTCCCAGCATGAAATCCTTGCATTGGAGGCTGGCAAAAACTTTTTTTCCTCTTTCTTCCCACATCTCTTCATCTTAACTTTTATCTTGTTGGAGGTTTCCTGTCTGCCCTTGACATGTGAAATAGTCATGACAACACTTGAACCTGCAAAAGTGTGAGGGAGGAGCCAGACCCCTGAAAAATTCTACGTCCCAAATGGCACCCTATTCCCTATCCATTCCCTACTTTTGACCAGGGCCCATAGGGTAGTGCGCTATATCGGGGGATGGTGCCACTTGGGATGCAACCAGAGAGGCATCTCTGAGTGAGAGTAAGAGAAAACCAAACCACCCGCAATCCTCTCCTCCAGTTTCACCCCTGCATTATTAAAAATGGCCAGAGCTGCAAATCAAGACTCTGAAAACTGGTGTTAAAATCTGGCCTGAGGCTGCCCAGACGATCAGAAATAAAAGGGAGCAAACCTAGCCTCTGTCGATAAATTTGTTTATTTTCACAAACCCTGTGTTTGAAACTTTGATGGTGCTCGACGCCATCCCAGGGAGGGGGGATAGTTATGATTGCCTCCCAAATGGCACCCTAAACCTTACATAGTGGACTGCTTCCGACCAGGGCAAATAGGGCCCACTTCATAGGATAAAGGATGCCATTTGGGATGAAAACCTATATGTTTCGTTGTGGAATGTTTTGATGGCCAAAGCAACGGAGCACAGGTTCACTGTTGTTGTGCCCCTTGACTGATCTCGCACCTTAACCCACAGGTAATAACTTGTGTTAAACAGAGCAGAGATTTTGTAAAACGGGCTCCTTGAAGTGTGTTATGTAATTCCCAATAGAATTACAACCTTTCATTTTCACATCACTCCAATTAATACTGTTTTTGGACCGCTTTTGACAACGGAGCTTGATGTTGGTTGACGATGAGAGTTTGATCCCTGCATGCACATTCCCTGACTATATGTGAAAATCGCTTTGAATGAAATTGGCTGCTAAAATGAGCCCTTTTTTTGAGCAAGTGTCACAAGTAGAATGATACTAAAGGCAAAGAAAATGCACCCTACGCAGTGTGCAACGCCAGAACTACAAATAGCGACGCAAAACGGCCATAATGTGTAGTTGCGTAGCAAAAATTTGAAGACGTGTGCAGTCCGCAAATATGAAGGATGCTGTAACGCTCGTCTGTGGTGGAAGAAGAGGAGGACCAATGCGCAGCGTGGTAAGTGTTCATAGCTTTTAATGAAGTACTAGAACACTGAACAAAACAATAAATAACAAACGAACAGTCCCGTAAGGTGAATGACAAAAACACTAAACAGGAAATAATCACCCACAACTCAAAAGTGAAACCAGGCTACCTAAGTATGGTTCTCAATCAGGGACAACGATTGACAGCTGCCTCTGATTGAGAACCATACCAGGCCAAACACAGAAATCCCAAATTATAGAAAAAGACAAGTCAGTTAAGAACAAATTCTTATTTTCAATGACTGCCTAGGAACAGTGGGTTAACTGCCTGTTGAGGGGTGTAACAATATAACTTTAGACCGTCCCCTTGCCCATACCCGTGCGCGAACCAGGGACCCTCTGCACACATCAACAACAGTCACCCACGAAGCATCGTTACCCATCGCTCCACAAAAGCTGCGGCCCTTGCAGAGCAAGGGGAACTACTACTTCAAGGTCTCAGAGCAAGTGACGTCACCGATTGAAACGCTATTTAGCTCGAACACCGCTAACTAGCTGGCCATTTCACATCCATTACAGGGGCAGAAGAGCAGAGTTGTACCTTGCCAGCTCAGGGAGTTGCAAACTTCCGGTTAATAGTCCAACACTCTAACCACTAGGCTACCCTGCCGCCCTGGTGCAGGATAGTCCTTATGCGTTTGGATTCTTGCTTTGCGTACATACAGTATAAATTAGGCATAATAAGGCCTGGTATTTACAGTTTATTACACACGTCAGTTCATCCTGTTCTACTCATGATGTGTTCTTCCAGTCCAGTTTCATTACATCGCTCTCCGTCGTCAGTCAGAATCAGTGGATAGTGTCTCATCGGTGAACGTGGACAGATTATGCTTGCCTACTGAGTCCTGTATTAAGTGCAATAAAGCCTCTTACACACTGAAAATGAAATCCTTTCTGTCTGCTTGAGTGCATAGGCAGCCCGCCAAACTCGCCCAGGTAGCAGAGTGGTATACTGGACAAACACAGCACCAGCTGTGCACCGCTGCGCTAAAACGCCACCACCATTCCTATTCTCTCTACCCATCATTCATCATTTTGCAAAACAGCCCTGTCGCATGTGAAGTAATTCATTAACGTCACAAGTACAGTCGGAGCTGCAAGGTTGATGGATCGGGTCAATGTGGTGTTTTAGTGCGGCTGAAATGGAGCTTTCGGTTTATACATGTACATGTAGATATGATGGAGGGATGGAGGGTTGGATGGAGGATAAGCCTTCTCTAATTCCCCTGCTCTCTGGGATTACCCTGACCCCAGCTGGCACTGGCCTGCCAGATTAAACGGTCAACCTTTGTTAGATGAGGGGCAAGTGTTCAACACATTTTTACACAGAATCAAATAGCTGGGAGTATTATACAGTTCACGTTGGAGCAAAAGTCAACACACTCTGACTGCAACCCACCTGGACCGGGAGTGACAACATGCAAGGACAGATTTGGCCTGAATCCCAAATGGTACCCTTTTCCCTATTCAGGGCACCACTTTTGACCAGGTCCAGGGCCCATAGGACTCTGATCAAATGTTGTACACTGTTTAGGGAATAGAGTCCCATTTGGGACACAAACCCGATGTCTCTGAATATGTAATTAGTGAACACAAAGTCTGTTTGCTAGACCTTATTAAACCCAGACATTAGTTACAACGTAAAGGCTTCAGTCATTCAAAAGTTACCTTAATTCCGAACTGGTTCTATAGCAGATTAGTAAGAATGTCTCACCCCAGGTTCAAGAAGGGCCTTTTTCTCTTTATTCAGATTACAACCTCTCACTTTAGGGTTATTTGAAAATGAAATAATCTCCAAAATATCGCTATTTTTTAAAACAAGCCACAGAAAGCTGGTTGCAAAATTACAACAAACTAATTGAAGCATTACAGCAAAAAGAGGCAAGTGGAAGGAGAAGAAAGTAAGGAACTTGTCCGTCGGCCCGGCATTAAAGACCAAAATTGGTTAAAGAAAATTGTGATATATGAAAAGTATACCTGCTTCATTTAAGGACCCAAAAAATGACAGTTGTGCTATATAGATTGCAATATGGTTGTGAAGAGATTTTCGATGTTCAGATTCCATGGCACATGGTTTATGAACTGATTCACAAAATGACGCAGTATTCAAAACTTAGAGTTTAAATTATTATATTATATTCTCAAAACCAATAGAATATTATATTTATGGGGGATATAACCAACCCACGTCTGCAGATGTTGCTGCGAAGAGACAGAATCATTAGATAATTGGTTTTGGTACTGTCGATATGTAGCTTGTTTTTGGTCGACATTATGTATAAATTGGAAGTAGAAGCCTAAGTGTTGTCCATTAGTTTACTCCAATTAGGGGAGGGGTGGTATGGTCAGGGGAAAACAAAAGAAATGCTTATGTATTTTATATATATATATATATATATATATATATATATATATGTATATATATATATATATATACAGTACCAGGCAAAGGTTTTTTTCCTATTTTCTACACTGTAGAATAACTGTGAAGACATCAACACTATGAAATAACACATATGGAATCATGTAGAAACTCAAAAAGTGTTAAACAAATATATTTTATATTTCAGATTCTTCAAAGTAGCCACCCTTTGCCTTGATGACAACTTTGTACACTCTTGGCATTCTCTCAACCAGCTTCCTGAAGTAGGCACCTGGAAAGCATTTCATTGAACAGCTGTGCCCTGTTAAAAGTTCATTTGTAGAATGTGTTTCCTGCTTAATGCATTTAAACCAATCAGCTGTGATGTGACAAGGTAGGTACAGAAGATAGCGCTATTTGGTAAAAGACCAAGTCCATATTACGGCAAGAACAGCTCAAATAAGAAACGAGAAATGACAGTCCATCATTACTTTAAGACATGAAGGTCAGTCAATGCAGAACATTTCAAGAATTTTTGAAAGTTTCTTCAAGTGCAGTTGCAAAAACCATCAAGGGCTATGATGAATCTGGCTCTTATGAGGACCGCCACAGGAAAGGAAGAGCCAGAGTTACCTCTGCTGCAGAGGAAAAGTTCATTTGAGTTACCAGCCTCAGAAATTGCAGCGCAAATAAATGCTTCACAGAGTTCAAGTAACAGACACATCTCAACATCAACTGTTTAGAGGAGAATGGGTGAATCAGGCCTTCGTGGTCGAATTGTGGTCGAATTGCTGCAAAGAAACCATTACTAAAGGACACCAATAATAAGAAGAGACTTGGAAATCTGTGCTTTGGTCTGATGTCTTTGTGAGACACAGAGTAGGTGAACAGATGATCTCTGCATGTGTAGTTCCCACCGTGAAGCATGGAGGAGGAGGTGTGATGCCGTGGGGGTCTTTTACTGGTGACACTGTCAGTGATTTATTTAGAATTCAAGGCACACTTAAACAACATGGCTACCACAGCATTCTGCAGCGATGCACCATTCCATCTAGTCTGTGCTTAGTAGGACTATCAATTGTTTTTCAACAGGACAATGACCCAAAACCAGCAATGCAAACTAATCACCTTTCAGCCAAATTCGCATTTGAATCCAAAATAGGTGACCTATGTGATTTGTGTAGATCCGATGAGAAAAGTTTGTGGGGGTGAGGGGGGTTTGGATCACTACTGGCTGTAGCGAATGACTGATATGCATTTGGAGCAATACCGGCTGCTATATCCAAGGCTCAGCCAATTGTGCTCTGGAAAGGCAGCTCGCCAGTTACAGCGGCGCGTCCCCTGAACGAGAAGGAAGCGGTAACGTTAGGTGAGAAGCCTTTCCCGTGAGACGGGGGTGAGAAGGTGATGAAGTGTACTTCATGTAACCGAAAAACTACTGGCATTTTGGAAAGTTTGAGGTGAGGGAGAAAATGTGGTGGAACAAGTATTAGCATTGTTAAGTATCATGCTAGCTGGATCAAATTCTCTGTTAGCCAGCCAGAGAAATGTTGAGCAACATTAGACAACTTATCTGATCAAATAATTGAGTTTCTGGTGTGAAAATTAGCTTGCTAATGAAGTCCGACAGCTAACGTTACAACATCAGATGAGCTAACATTAGTAACCTAACCAATTCGCTATAGTGTATAACTGGTATACGACTCCTTGCCGTTCCTCAAGTTATAACGGTTTAGGTGCTTACTGGACCCTGGAAATCTGTGTGAAATGTTAACTAGTTGACTAGGTAAAGAACTAACCACTATCTGTTAACTAATGTTTTCCCTCTACAGTATGTGGTTAATTTTCAGAATGAGATAATTAGGTGATAATGAGGAGTTGCTTGTTAAACAAGTGGATTCAGGGATCAAGTGTAGCTGGAGCTGGGCCTGGCTTAAGCTGGATGCCACTATAGAGCTGAAAGGAACACCACACACTTTCCCTCTTTCTCACTTTTTTTCTCACATTGTAGAACAAATGTCCACAGGCAGAAAGTGTACAATGTAATAATGTGCAGCGTAGCCCAAAGAGATTGTTTTTGTTGTGTTGAACTTGACAGTAAAATGTGTGTGTGTGTGAGTGAGGGGGGATTATATATTGTTTCACTCAGTGAATGTTCTTTTTGCACACATGTAGCATTGTGCACTTGATCGATGTCTATATTGGCCACTATAATAGAGCAAAAAATGAATGCCTGTTGTTTTCATTCTATTTCTACTTTAAGATATATTTTTTAATGTGTGTAGTTCTATTATAAAGGCTGTCATTGCTAACTGCCTTATTAGTGTATTGTTTTTTTCTCAGGACTTGAGTGTCATTTGCAGTGAAGTCTAGGCAACAGATAACATTGGATTGCTTTCTTTACATTTTTTAGCAGTGAGTTAGGTCCACATGAACCACTTTTTATTTTACACACAGACTGATCAGGCAGATCATATTCTTTGTGGTTTAATTAGTTAAAACCTGAATTTCCCCCTAGCAGGGATTTTTTTGCATGTTTCAGTGCAACAACAAAAAAAAAGTGTCACCTTTTTGGGCCCTCAGCAGTTTGCCTCCCAGCCCAAAACATACCTCCAGGCTGTGTAAGGGCTATTTGACCAAGAAGGAGAGTGATGGAGTGCTATATCAGAATGACCTGGCCTCCACAATTACCCGACCTCAACCCAAATGAGATGGTTTGGGATGACTTGGACCGCAGAGGGAAGGAAAAGCAGCCAACATGTGCTCAGCATATGTGGGAACTCCTTCAATACTGTTGGAAAAGCATTCCAAGTGAAGCTGGTTTAGGAATGTCATCAAGGCAAAGGGTATCTACCTTGAAGAATCTTTATTTAACCCTTTTTTGGTTACTACGTTATTCCATATGTGTTATTTCATAGTTTTGATGTCTTATTCTACAATGTCGAAAATATAAAAAATAAAGAAAAACCATTAGGTGTGAGTAGGTGTGTCCAAACTTTTGACTGGTACTGTATATTTACCAAAAAAAGATATACAGGGGTTTGCAGACAATTACACCGATGGAAGCTACAATCTACCTGCAATATTAAAGCTGATCCACCCCCCCCCCCCCCCCCCCCAAAAAAAAAAGAAATATAAAAAATATATATAAATACAATCAAAAAGGGATAGGGAATGTATTGCAGATCTACTGTAGGCTATGTTCCAAATGGCACCCTAATCCCTATGGGCCCTGGTCAAAAGTAGTGCATTACATAGGGAATACGGTGCCGCTTGGGACACACTCCTAGTCAGTTGAATTAAGTATGGTAAACAGAAGGGGGATAGTGATCTGAGAACCTACAAGTGATTCGGTTTCAAAGAGCTTGGCACCAGCCCCTGGTATAGAGGCAGTCTGCCAAGAAAGGTTCTCTCTCTACCTTTAAAATGGCCACCAGGAAGCTCAATCAGCGCCTCATTGTAAAGCTGCTTTCCTCTACGTTACATTTTTAACAGTAAAACGTTTTTAAACAGTGTCACAAAATGAAGATGGAACACCAAGACAAGAGAGACAATAGCGAGTTGTTCCCCTAAACTAGATGTCTGTCAGTCTGCCAGTCTGTCAGCCTGTGTGTCCCTCATGGATGTCGATATCGGCAGCCCCCCTTCCCTCTCTCTGATTCAGAGGGGTCGGGTTAAATGTGGAAGACACATTTCAGTTGAATGCAATTCAGTAGTACAACAGACTAGGTATCCCCGTTTTCACTTTCTATATACATCCTGACGCATATATCTACCTAATTCAAATACTTCATCTTACCAATGTGTCCTGATTCCTCTAGTAGTAGTATCCTGCTATGCGCACTGAGACATCTGTTGTTGGTATTGACATTCAGGGAGATTGTAAAAATTACTATTTCCTTTGTGTTGTGTCGCGATGGGGGAATTAACAAGTAAGCAACGCGTTGGTTGCACGCAGCCATGCAAAGGATTCACCTGACTGAACGTGCCTCTCTATCACAGCTGGTGTGTAATGTATTTCAATCCACCACTCCTGTTAACCTAACCCTCAATTTGCTGGGATTTGAACTCTGAATTACAGCTTACGAAAGGAGTTTAACAGCTGGTACGAGGGTTTCTCCTGAATTTTTAATCACATGAATTAAAGATGGCCTGAGATGCTTCCTAGACCTCCGTCAGCATTGATACAATGCAAGTACACTGTAGGTAGGCGAGTCTGATTTCTTAGCTATGTGCAGAAATGAGAGGGTGGACTAGCCTAGCTAATTGAGCATTGTTAGGTTTTCATGCTATATCCCAGCTGAGGGGACTAGCCTATCCTAGTTTATGGAGCGTTGTTAGCTATCCCTGCTATATCCCAGCTGAGGGGACTAGCCTAGACTATGGAGCTGTGACTGCTAACTGCTATATCCCATCTAAGGGGACTAGCCTAGCCTACAGAGCTATGCATGCTAACTGCTCTAACCAAGCTGAAGGGACTAGCCTAGCCTATAGAGCTGTGTCTGCTAACTGCCCTATCCCATCTAGGTGTACTAGCCAAGCCTATAGAGCTGTGCCTGATATAACTGCTATATCCCAGTTCTTAGCCTCAGGTGCAGCATCTTGTTCGGTTCCAGATGTATAGCGTGGTCCCACAGCACTGATCCCTATTAGGCCTTGCCAATTATCTCCCCCCTCTGGTGCAAACTAGCGGCTGGTCCACCCAGACTGAGAGCTTCCAGGGTTCAGAGGGTTAATGACAGGTGAGGCGGGTGACCAGCGATCAGTGCTGGTACTTTGGTCATAATTACAGTTTGACCGTTTGACCCAATCATTTAACACAAGGAAACCACCACTTCCCCCAATTCTTTTATATGTCTAGCGTCTCCATTACGGGGAGGAGAGGCCTGTTATGTCCTCTTGTTAAGTACACGGACGAACAGACGAAGGAGAGGGAGAGAAAGGGAGAGCGAGACAGGGAGAGAGAGAGAGAGAGAGATAGAGAGAGAGATAGATAGAGAGAGAGAGAGAGAGAGAGAGAGAGGCATTAGCAGAGGAAGAAAAAAAGGCCCTCTTTGTGAAATTGCCTTATATCCTTTTCAACTCTTGTCATTGGTGTTGTTCTGAATATTGTCAATTAAGACCTCAGAGAATCTTTATTTTTTTTACCCAAACCCATTTTCACACTACCCCTGCTCTCTCCATCTCCTAACCAAAGGGAAATTGTGTTTTTTTCCCCCCCTCTTAATAGACCCGGCTGGTACATCCGGTGTCAGAGCCAAAGAATCTGAATAATCTTTGTGTGAGGTAATGTCCTCTGTTTACAAGCCATTATCAGTAAGTCGTCTTTGGACCAGACCGAGTTTTATTCTAATTGTGTCATCCAATATGTGGCTCTCTCTTTGAACACTTAACAGCACTTAAGGTGTCTTCTAGTGTTGCTCGGCATTGTGGGAATAAAACAGAGGCTGTCCGATGACATGAAACAGCCTAATTGCCGGGGCCTTTATTTTGTCAAGAAGATAGGTGCCACGGGCAGCCCTGACATGGTATATGTAGTGAGATGTCATAACCTTCTTTCTGCTTTAAACACATCTTAGACAGATGACACAGAGACGAGAGCACAAGAGGATCCTTTTCTTTGGCTGTCTTCCAAACTTCACCCTATTCCCTTTATAGAGCACTATATTTTGAACCAGAGCGCGGTGGGACCGGGTCAAAAGTATTGCACTATACAGGCAATAGTGTGCCATTTAGGACGCAGGCTTTGTGCTTCTGTATAGCTCAGTTTGACCAGGAAGTTATAATGAACACAGTCCTCTCAGTGGCACCCGCTCTATTAGTAGTCATAATTATGTGGTAAAATGTATACTTTCTGACTTCCTACCAGGTCAGACCTGAGTACTGTATGTAAACACAGTCCATCTCTGGCCATATGTGTGTCTCTCTCTCTCTCTCTCTCTCTCTCTCTCTCTCTCTGCCCCTCTCTCTCTCTCTCTCTCTCTCTCTCTCTCTCTCTCTCTCTCTCTCTCTCTGTCCCTCTCTCTCTCTCTCTCTCATATATATATTTTTCTCTCTCACACACACACACTTTCTCCCTCTGTCTCTCTCTCTCTCTTACAAACATGCTCACACTCACAGTGCACATAACTTAGTCTCCCATTTAAATAGTTGCTTGCAAATGTATCAGTAAGAACAAAAGAGGACAGTCTTGGGGCTCTCCCAGGATGGCAGGTATTCTAGGGGTAGTGAAACAGAAATGGTGAAATGCCTGATAATATCAAAATATACAAAATATTCTTATTCAACAACAACTAAGCAACATAACCAATTCTACCATTTCCCAACACTTCTCCCTCGGCCTGTGACAGGTCCTGCTGTGCGATAATGTGAGTTTTAATTAGCCCTGTCTACCTTGCCCCTGCTGCCTCAACGAGGAGCCCCATTCCTCTCCATGTCTTGTGCCTGTGTCTGAGCCTGTGTTTACGTCCTACTCTAATCCTCCAGTGTGGTGTGGTTCCCGGCGACGGTCCACTGCATCGCTACGGTCTCACTCCCTCTGGAGGAGATGTGTGCATGCATACCGTCCATGAACTTTGGGATGAATAAATAAACATCCAGGAAAAGAGCTCCTAGATAATTGAACACAAGTGAGAAAGGGAGAGAGGCAGGAGGCAGGGAAAACAATTTCTCCTGGGAGAGACAGCGGAGCACGGCGGAGCAGCGAGGTGGCAGGTGTGATTAAAGCCAACGTGATTTATGGGAAGGTGGGCTGCCGTCGTCACGCTCTCTGCTCGTATTAACGTTTTTTTTTTTTTTTTTGCGTAGGACTCATCTTGTGCCGTGTCGCCACCTCTACCCACTCACACAGTACAAGCCCACCAAGCACACCCACCTTCTTCGTCACTTTACCATATTTACACAAAACCACTCAAGATGTCAGAGGTTAGAGCAACGGTAATATAACAACGTCCTCGAGCGTTCGCTGTCGACCTTAGACTAGGTTTCGGCCCGGCGTGTCTCAGTTTCCGTTCACGTGGACCCCTTAAACGCAGGATTTACAGGAGTCACCCTCATAACCATAGAAACACGCAGGTGGTATAGCTAGGTGTCACCCATCATATCGTGGTTCCAAACGAGTAATTTTCACATGAACTTGACCACAGACTAACAGTGTCTTCCAAAGCCATGACATAGGGGTAGCCGGGTTGAATGGGAGCTTTTTTGTTGTTGTTGTCTGACGGGGTCATTATTGGTGTGTCTCTACCGAAGCAAGCCACGCACACAATTCAAAGTCAGAACACACAGGATTTTGTCTGCTAGAAATCAACGTCGAAGAGGAATTATCAATACAGAAGCCCAATACCAACATGGTGACCAGAAAGACAAATGACAGCATACGTTGAATGTACTGTACATGTTACACTTCCGGATTGGGAAATACATTTTTCATGCTATGAGACATCCTATACCCAGTATCAACACAGAGGATCTGTAGGTTGGCCCCCATCCAAGTACGACACCCTCTTTGCCAATAGGACGACATGGTATGGGGACTTGGCATAACTGAACGAGACCTTGTCAATCATCAGTGTTTCCTGTGCATGACTTATTTAGTAGTTCACTTTCCTTTCATGAGGAAAGATGCGTGAATGAAACACTGATCTAACGGAGGTATACAGTTACTGAGTCCGGCACCCCATGAGATGAGGATGAGGATGAGGAAGTTCAGCAATGGTCAGGCATTGACCAGAAACAAATCAGTTACGTGGCCTTCTGCACAAAAGACGGAAACGGAGGAGCAAAGACGTGCGGTTTTTAACAAAAACGTGACGCCATATCCCTTTTTTCTGGGGTTAAGTCACCAGCTATAATAGCCTGCTCTAGAAGGGTGAACGCGGAAAGGGAAATGTGTGTATTGTACAATCCTAATACTTGTCATTGTTGTTCATAGTATCCCCAACATTCCGAAACATCTTTCCAACAAAAAGTTGAATGTATGTTTCATTATTTGATCTATGTCACTATAATGTCTTTGTTTTTACAATACGGTGTACCACATCACTACGTAAGAACACCTCGTGGCAGAAGACACAGTCAAGTGCTACTCTGAAACGCAGTATTTCATTGAAAATGTATTTGAAGGTGTCCAAACGCCAGAGCAATGACACAGAAGTACAAGTAGGGCTGCTGCGTGCATGTGTTGTGCCAATTCTACAACCCACTTTCCAAATGCTAAGAGAAGGCTCAGGTGGCCGATATTAACCTGCAACATAGATGCTGCATATTTCCCCCATAAATTGGCGTCTCTGCATTGTGGTAATTGAATTCCAAAGCCTTCATACCTACCTCAGTCAGGCTTTATAGAGATTAATTACTTTACTAAGACCCCACACACATACAACTGAGATAACGCACATTTGAACCCCAATGGCAGCATGGCGTCACACATGGACAATATGAACTTCAATGGAATTCACCACGATGGGGGAAAGAAAATCGAAACAAAGAAACTACAAATATAGGTTCTTATCACAACAATATTGTTGTGTTCTGATTAATTCATTTCAAGGCGATTATCGTTTGTGGTGCTCGGTAGGGTATGTGTAGGGGGGGTAGGGAAAACAACGCCTGAGGTCATTTTTGTAATGTTCAGTTCCCTGCGACAGATTTCTAACATGTGCGCTTAAAGGGTTGAGATCTAAATATGCGTTTCGGTTCATGTGTGTGGAAAAATACACCTTCAACGGGTGGCACCTTTAGCTGTACTTTGGTAGCGGTGGCCCGAAAAACCATGCAGCCAACCATACAAGAACCATGCATCCAACCATGCAAAAACCATGATTTGATCACACATGCTGTTGTACTATTACTATGTCTTATGCTGTCTGCTACCAGGCATAACTGACAGGGTTAACCTGAACGGCTTACAGAGAAAAGGAGGGAGGGAGCAGTTTGTTATAGCATGTCTTATACTCATTAAGGGTTTATATACAGTGCAGATTTTTAGCACAGCTGTCATATGCCTTGTCATCATAAGACTTGAGAGTGTTAAAGCAACACACACCTTTTTTGGGGTTATTGTCACACCTACGGCAATGACTGACACTACTGTAATACGTACCCAATGTACAGCGCAGTAGTATAGCCCCAAGATACTGCCACGGCAACCAATGAGCTTCCCTCATTAACATAGACCACAGATTGAGAACCAATCAAAATGCAAAGTGCACAAAAAAGGACGTTTCAGGTGTTGGTATAAACAAAGTTTGTTTCAGCATTGAAGTAATTGCCACCTGCCATGGACTCCATATGAATAATCAACTTGGATCATGGATGTTCGACTGGAACCACAACACAGGGTAGGCTTACCTTGGCAGTCCGTCCCCTGGTGCGGTTTGGGTTATCATGTTACGAGCTCCCCTACGCTAATCCCTGGTTGGAGGGGATACATTTCATGGAAAGTCGACTGTATTGACACACATATGCTCTGAGGTATTCCGATATGTGGAGGACCATGTTAAATCTTTTCAGATATGCAGTGCCGTATACTATGTATAATACAGTATTGTGATGTCACGCATTCATTGAATAAAGCATTTTATTGGGCATGTGGCAGGGTGAATACACGTTGTTTAAAAACAACTCCTGTCTGGTGCTGTGTAACACAATGAGACAAACAACAAAGCTGCCCGTCCGCTAGGTACTTCACGTGCGTCGTAACGTTTGATATTGATAGCTCGAATGTTAACGGACGTCGTTCTCAAACCTACGAAGAAACGGGCACACAATGGGTTCCGTTTGGAGAAGCGCATACATATTTATCGCCAAGTCCTTTGTCATACATGTCTACAAATCCTATCTTGCCGATCCACTCTCCAGTCGACTGCTGCTCCAGCTACACGCCTTCTCCTTTTATTATCCAAAAACCTGCACAGTTCAAGGTCTATTTGTAACAGAGCTGATACCGTTTCGTATCAGTGCACATTTGACCATGGACAATGGGATTAGGCGCTGGCTCTGAACTCAGCTTATATCTACCAGACCTGCAGAATCACAAAGTAGGATATTCACATTATATCTTATGAGGTAACATAGAGATGTTCTATTTGAATTTACCCACCAACTAACCTACCTATAGTTGATGTAGTAACCCACCCAGCCACTGTATCAACTAACCCACTATTAACTAACTAACTAACTAACTAACTAACTAACTAACTACCTAACTAAAAACGAACCCATTATCAACTAACTCGGGGGTTTACAAACCTTTTCACTCTGGGCCCCCATTCCAGCATTGGGGAACATCCCCGACGTCTATGGGCACAAGCACTATTCATGACACAAACTGTTCACACCCCTCTTGTTGGTGGAGAGAATTTTGCAGGTTTAATGTTTATTTCCTGCGATTCTACACATTTTGTCATGGGGTGCAAAGAAAAGGTTGCAGTTTTAAAGCCATTCTATACATTTTGCCATGTCTAATGTGTATTCATGTGATATTTGAGTGACTAGAAAATTACAACAATAACGATGGGCTAAAAAACCTCAATATAAAAATGTTAGCTGACATGGGCTAGTTGATCTGGACATTTCTGACAAGTTATAAATATCTCTAAGGTGTACAATGACTGACATGACAAGAGGAACTGATGATGCACTACCCAATTTCCAAATTGCACCATGTGCATTCTATTACAACTTTCAAGAGTAAGTTAGAAGCCGGACTGCGTTCCTAAAAAGAAAACTGACTCCACTATCAATTAACCCACTGTCAACTAACTAATACTATCAACTAACCCACTATCAACTAACTAACACAATCAACTAACCCACCCAGGTTTTTTTCTTAGATTGCTACTGCTCTGAAAAAGCAAGACAGGTCTGTTTCTCTCTAAATCAATAAAGGGGTCCTTGGAGTACCCCGGGCAGCCATATGGACCGAGAAGCATCACAGCATCTCAGGTTGTCTCCTGAGTGACTCATAGGCCTGCGTCTCAAATGGCACCCCATTCACTTTATAGTGCACTACTTTTGACCAGGACCATTAGATCTGTGGTCAAAATTAGTGCACTACATAGAAAATAGTCTGCCATTTGGGCCATAAACATGAGGACCTGGCACAAAGTTAATCTTCAAAACCCAACCTCAACCCAACCCCTCCCTCCTCTTCTCTCTCTCCCTGCTGTCCCCTGTCCCTCATCTCATATACCTTCCATCTCATCTGGCTGGCTGGGTCTCAAATGTCAGACCACCTGGGATATACAGCTGTCAGGGTGGAACAGGAGCCAGGGTCTAGACCTGGACGAGGCCCCAGGATGCACCTCTCTAGACCGACAATGTCGCTGACACGAGGGGTGGGGCGGGACAGGACGAGGTGCAAAAGGGTGACCCATGAGTGATCTGAGGATCTGACAGTCACACTGATCAATGGTCACTTTTTAGAGGCATAAAATATGAAACAGACTTGATTCTCCTTTTTTGGTTCTTTACTAACACACTGATGTAATAGACATACACACGCACCAGGTAGAGGAAGATGACGCAGGTATGACAGCACATATTTGCATGTTTCTGCACCCAATGGTAACTGAAAGAAACAGGAGAGCAAACCGAAAACAGGATATCTCATCAATACACAACCAGACAAAGATGCATCTGTACCCATAGAAATCTACCACAGCGCCATGTTGCACCCTTACATAGGCCTTGATTGTGTGGGTCCATTACTGTACCCGTGTATATCAAAACCTCCTAAAGAGAAGGAACACTGCCGTGTTTCTCTCCTCTTCACACAGAGGCTTTCAATTGGCCTTCCATCAAATTCTAAAGGGCTCCTCTTCTTGCCAACGCAGAGGAAACTTAACATTACGAGCTGGATCATTCTGAGCAAACGGGAGCTTTGTCAGACACATACCGACTCAACCTGCATCCCATAAGTACACAGCTAGCGTAGCGTAGCGTACCGGCAAGTGTAGTCCTGTTCCAAGGGGATGGAGGAGCAGAAAGGTAGCAATCAATATTGAAACACCGAAATTAAGCATTTACAGCGGTAATTAGGGAGTAGGCAAATTTTCACACCTGTACGGGGCAGAACGACTGCCAGATCCTCACATCTGTCTCTATTCACCTGCCAAGCACCTGGTGTCAGTTCAATGCCGCTTGATTGCGCTTGATGGCGGCGAACGGAGACTCTTTTTGAGGTTCTTCTGAGAGGATTTGTGTGTTTTTTTTGCGCTCTTCCCTAGCTGCTTGTTTTGTGTTTATTTTGTATCGGTTCGTTCCAACGCAGGTGCCTCGCGGTAATACTCAAGTGGGCTACACATGAGTAATTATTTTATGCCTCAGTTCCTCCGTTTGTCGTCTTGGTGGATTAGGGTTCGAATGTCGACAGACACTACACTCTTCCTCATACCTTAGCGCCCCCCAGAATATTGCATACCTATTTTTTTTTTACCCTAGAGTAGAATAGGAGTACATCCTTTTCTCTGACCCTCTGTAGGCTACATTAAAATGTTACATACCATTTTTTAATCATGGGTTTTGATTTGGGAAGTGAAAAAAGCAAGTGAAAATCAACAAACGATACAGTAGTATGTACTGTGCTCTGTATGTGTTTCACAAAAGCCGTGATTTTTAAATTTATTGCAACATATCATGGGTGTTAAAAAACACAATTAAGGTTTGATTTCCACAGAAGTGTTAAGTCAGCTTTAGTTCGCAGCTCTCGGAAATGAGTGTGCACGTTTGAAGATCAATTCAATTTGCTTTTCCCAGACCCACATGACCACATAAGAATGACTATGAACCAACCACTGACAGTGGTGACAGTGGTGTCTGCCTTCTCTCCCCTGCTGCGCCGAGTGTGAGAATAGAATAGCAGAATACCAATTTTGAGAATTCCCTTACTTTTCCTAGGGAACTAATGGGATAATTCTCATTCTGTTCCGGTGATTCAACAGTTACCAAGGCCGTGTCGCAAATGGCACCCTATTCCACCTTATTCCCTACATAGCGCACAATTTATGACCAAAAGGAGTGCACCATGTAGGGAAAAGGATGCCGTTCGGGACTCACACCAAATCACCATCTGGGCTTGTGTTAACCTGAGTCAGATGTGAGCTGTGCTACTGCAAGGTACAGCAGCTTGTTTAATGGTTCTTAATCTTTTCTTTAATTAAATCGTGCAGCCAACCTGAAAAAATCTATCTTAATGCAAATGAGCAGAGCTCTCTCTTTTTTTTGGCATTTGCTTACCGTAATGCACTAATAAGGTTAATTTAATAAAAATCTGTTCCAGTTTTTTAATTAAAAAAAAGAAAAGATAATTGTATGTTTTCTTGATCCATTTCGTCGCAGGCCGGGGTGCGGGGGTAATGTTTGTTGGTGGAAATGTCCAAGAGGGGATGAAAAAAAGCGTGGCGGGATGTTCGCGAGAGACAGAGAAAGAGAGGGAACACACAGCGCAGACCTGCCATGGATAATAGTATTTGGTTGAACTGAAAATCCATTTGCTCCACAGAAGTGTGCCTCTTTACCTCCCAGCTTCACAGTTTCCATTAGGGGATAAAAAACAAGCCCAACAGAGCTTGCTGTTGTGTGGCCCTCCCTGACCGGACCTGACTAACAACATTAGAAACACGCCGGGAATAAAGAACAATATCATTACATGGCAGTGAAAACCAGATGATATAACAACTCCATATTTGTTCTTAATTGTTTTCGGTAATAATTCAGTGATATTAGGACTAAGGTACGAATTAATACTAAATATTATATTACGGTAATAACAAATGCTTTTATTGTGTGTGTATGTATGTATGTATGTATGTATTCACGATCCAAAGGTGCACCTCAGTGTTTCCAGAGATCTGTGTATAATGATGAGATGCTCATGTCTCTGCCTTAACAATGGGAGTCGTTGTCTCAAAGGCAGGAAGCCTTAGATCCAAAATAAGCCCATAGAAACGCATTGGGCTTATTTTGGACAGATTTTGGCGAGAGTGAAAGCTCTCGCTTTGCCTCTTCGTCTCTGGTGCTTTTCAGAATGTGGCTCTACTGAGCATGTGCAGAAAGGGCAGAGGTCAACCTTCACAAGCCATGCAGGGTGACTAGTCTAGGAATATGTATTGTACAACGCACCTACCAGTACACATCGACATATCCTAAGACGGTGTATTAATGGTGGAATCCCTAATATTGACAGGGACTGGTAACGCTTAGCCAGCCATGAAACGACTTATGCAAGAAGTGTCATTGTGGACGCTGCAAAATGAATCGCTTTTCTTCCATCGCACACAAGAGACTCCCATTCCTTCAGAAGTCTCCAGAGGTTCTCTCTGGAGATTGTGTGGCATAGCGAAAAGCTAAGGTTGTACAGGCAAAAAACACACATAGCATAGCACCCTGTCAACCTAAACCACTGGGGAAAGCTCTGTCTGTTTCTTTCCACCCTTTTTTCAATCAGCCCATAGGGACTAATATCGACAATGCACGTTACTTTCCAATTACTCTGTCATTTGCTCTTGACTTGCGAGAAACATTTTTGTTAGTGTAGAAAATGTAAGTCTGATTGTCATCAATGGGGATTCTCCATTGAAGGCTTCTGACCCTCACACTAGGCTTAATCTGTGTCTGGTAAACCGGCCCTTTCTTTTTTAAAGAATTCATTTCCTAATGAAGGGTCCACCGACTCACCCAATGGCCTTTCATGTGTTGTTTTGCTCAGGGATATGTAGGGGGAGAGTACTTGTTAATTACAGCCGGCTTGTTGACCCCGATATCAAAGGATTCGTAAGGTATCAAAGCCAGTATGGTAAAAAATAATCATGTTCAATGGAAATCATTTCAGCGTACAGACTAGACTGGGCAACAATGGTTTCAGGGCATAGTGACTGGGGAACCGTCTCGGTCTCTGAAGTGGCTGTGGTGGTTCGTGGTTGGCTCCGATATAAAAGAGTCATTCATTCGATTATATTGGCTCTAAAGGCTTAAGAAAGGATAAATGTCAGGGAAATGCGTACACATTCAAAAGCACCGAGAGATACCTGGTTGTACTACAGCACTGCAAAGCCGATTAGTGCTTTAGGCGGAGAGGGATAAGAAGTTTGACTGCTGCTTGTACTCTGTCTGTCTACCTGGCAGATCAGTTTGAGCAGCAGTTCAGCCGTGAGCAGCGTTTCATGTTCATCGCTCAATTCTTCTCTTTGTCGTGCCTCTGGGAGGAAGGTACGAGGTAGATTTAAACATCTCTTTACATTTCTCAGCTGTCTCACCGATAACACGGGGCTTCTTCACCCCGCCGACTATTACCTACATCTGTTCAGACGGAACACACGCGCTGTGCGGTGTGCCTACCGTTCCCTTTGCTGTTTTCTCCACCAGCCGGTGTTGAAGGAGGTGTATGTGCCACAGTAGGGAGGGGGGGGGGGGGGTCGACACGTCAACAAAACCAGCTGTAATAGGTGAATCACTGCAGCGTGTCCCAGCATCCTCCCTGGTGGCGGCGGGCACGGCGTTGGGCGGCACGCGGCTCTGCTCTGGCGGCAGGCGGCCTGTTTCAGAGATGTAGCTGGAGTGTGTGTGTGTGTGTGTGTGTGTGTGTGTGTGTGTGTGTGTGTGTGTGTGTGTGTGTGTGTGTGTGTGTGTGTGTGTGTGTGTGCGTGTGTGTGTGTGCGTGTGTGTGTGTGCGTGTGTGTGTATGTGTGTGTGTGTCAGAGACGTAGCTGGAGTACAGCATGTCAGAGCCGCTACGTCAACAAGCTCTCTGGTGGACAGAAAAAGACATCCGTCAATGTCTCATTGGCGTGTGATTCCTGCAATGGGAATTGGCGCTCGGGCAAAAGATTGTATTCTCAAGGCTAATCAAAAATCTACAACAGTCAGAGAGAGGTGGGGGGAGAATAGAAGTGTGTATCAGAACAGCTTTCTCTCTCTTCACAGGAGAGGCAGAGCAATATGATATTACACGATGGCAACACAGTGAAAGTCACTGCTAACTTGATGGCCCGATGTCAGACAGGGACTCTAACAAGTCTGACAATTGAGACTGAGGTGATCCTTCAGGGACTGAGATGGAGAGAAGAGAGAGAGAGAGAGAGAGAGAGAAAGAATGGGCTCAGTTGAAGGCTCAGTTGCCTTTCTTTTCCTCTCCATCTCCTCCGCTCCCTTCCTTTAACAGTGAATAAAATTGACTGGATGGTGCGGTTAGCAAGGTGCGGAAGCCGGTAGCATCACCTATGCAGAGACGGTGCTGATCACACCTTGGCTTAATGAGCCCCTGAGAAGTTCCAAAATAGCAAAACTCCTGGGTGGCTCTGTCAGGTGCAGACTCACTCATTTACGGATCCAACTGTCATCGAATGGCGGAGGAGAGGTGGTGGGGGATAGAGGAGGTGGGGGAGGAGGGGGAGGGAAGAGGCGAGTTTGGGTTCATGAAGAGAAAGAAAGGAATTATGAGACAGACAGCAGAGGTAAGCCCTAGTAGTTGCTTTAGCATCAGTAAGGACCCCTGCTTATCGTGAAAGTGTGTCACCAGATGCAATGCAAAATGGTCGTGGGGGAATTCATGTTTAATGTGTTCACAATGTATATGAATACATACTGTATCTGCAAATGTGTTATTTTACGTCTGTGCTGGTTTAGTATACCTAAAGGGTCTATTATGCTTGGAAAGGAAAAATACACAAATGCATTTTTTATTTTTTATTTTTTTTTAGTATGTCCCCAAATTTCCAGAAACTTCTATAAAACATTACGTGAGCACATATATGCGTATTTATGCCTGAAATACCTGGTATTACCATGTGTAAGCTTCTTAGGATTATATGACAGGGAGTGCTGTACTGAGCCATCCTGTGTGACAGGTGTTTCTACATTAGCATCTATTAGAAAAGATTATACTGTACGACAGTGGCATTCATTTCAGCTGCCGGCGTGAGCTGGGAAAACAGGTCTGAATTGACATAGCTCAACTGCAATCTGTACAGGGGTACAGGCTAAACAAGGTACGGTAGAAATAGACATGCTGGAGTATCTGCACTTTAGAGAACGTCAGCTTTTGCTCCTCCAAGATGTTGCATGAAATTGTTAACCAGTTCCACACTTTTGACAAATGATTGATTTCCATATCTAGACAGACAGGGTTTCTCACAGCATAGGTTGCCAAGATATACTATATGTTATAAAGGTATATCGTTAGAGAGCCCTCTTTGTTGACCTTTGAAGGATGCGTTGCTGCTCCTGCAGTATCAACGCTCCCATAAGGCCTGGACATCCTTCCACAACACACACACACATCTGCCCACACTCCAGTCAGGAGACTCCCATCCATGCAGTCGCAGATGCTCCGGTATGACACCATGAGAAGATGCGACACTATCCTGGCTAGTATTGCGTTATGATCCTATTTGTAATTGGTGTATGCTCATTTTACAGGGGTCATCGCAGGATATAGGAAACGGGACTCTCAGGGACTGTGTTATTTAAGAATGAAATGACAGTCAAAATCCTAAAGGGTTTTGTTGTTGTTGTTGTTGTTGTTCCCGAGTAGCACAGTGATGATAGACCTCACTGTAGACTACTGTTTGGTGTGGTATGTATTACATAACGTTTACTTCCTGTAATTGCATTTCTTACCCGTATACTTTGTACAGCTACCCAGTCTGGCTTTGACCCCCCCCCCCATCTGTTTAATGATGCACCTGGTGTGTCTGTGAGCCTGGAACACAGAGTCATTCCCGCAGCAAACCAACCAACCTGCCTGCGATTGTAGCCGACCACTAAAGTCCAGCTCTCTCGGCTAGTTCCAAGTCTACGTTAGGTTAGACAGGACCAATTACACCGGTGGCTTTCACACTGCCTCCTTGATACCCTTTGAACTGTGACCACTTCAAAGGGGTTCCAGTAGTGACTACAAGGGGCTGGTCTGAGAAAGGGAGAAAAATCCTTCAAATGACTCAGATTCAAACATTGACGCTCTTTGAAACGTGGGTAACCCGGGCAGGCGGCTGGATATGAAGAAGAAAAAAAAAAGGTTCCTATACCACAGAATGACGGAGGTGTGCAAAGAGAAGAGAAGAGCCGGCCAGTGGCATGAAGCAGCCAATAGCGTTGCCCAACGGGCGCTGGGGCCTCGGGCAATCGGATAAATTATAATAGAAGGCGGAGCATTCTAACAACTGACGTCAGGGTTTTAATCCAAGGCTGTCGCCGCTGCCTGCGTTTCAACTCTGTATTTGGGTGACGGTGGTGATCAGCGTTTTTATTAGGGCCCAGGATTAGGGCACAGTCTTCAACTGTGAGTCAGACTGTGATCACCTTTTCTACCACCTTACGGGTATAGAAATGCTTTGAGTTCCCCAGAATCACTACAGGGAAGCCAGAGGACGGTGGTGAAGATGCAACAGGCAAACCTATTTTTTTCCTTTCAATTTGAGCAATTGCTTCAAGTATTGATTTTAAAAAAGGACAATGGCCTTCCAGAAGGGTTGCAGGGAAATCTGGGGAGCCGGGAGAGCAGGGGAGAGCACTGTTAATGTAACTCCAACAGGGGAATCAAAACCTCCCTCGTGTTTTTAACATTCCTCTCCCCAAGCTGCAGAACAGAACAGTGCTGGCCAATCAATAGGACTGACTAACAGGCAGTCATCAATATTATGCACTCCGTTTGTGGGACACACACCAGTGACAAAGTCAGAAGTGGATACAAATGTCTAGTTT
Source organism: Oncorhynchus mykiss (assembly GCF_013265735.2). Lineage (NCBI taxonomy): Eukaryota > Metazoa > Chordata > Actinopteri > Salmoniformes > Salmonidae > Oncorhynchus > Oncorhynchus mykiss. The sequence goes on from NC_048571.1 coordinate 24,056,663, forward strand.
TCACATTGGACATAGTAAGGATCCAAATCAAATACACCTTATGTATTTGAATGTTAAATATAGTTTCCTTTGCAGTACTTTGAATATGATTTTTTTAAAGGTAATCTTATCCAGGCCAACATTACAAACAAATATGATCAAACCTGAATTAAGGAAGTTATTTTATTTCAAAAAGAAATGTTTCGATGCATTGGCAGACTGAACATTTAAATTACACGAGGCACTGTACAAAAAAGGAGGTTGCAGGCTGCCTGCAATGCATGAGCCATGGCCAGTCAATAACACTACTGCATGATAATCGATGGGCATTTGTACCAGCGGGGTAGGCAGAGGGGGCCGATCACTGCAAATCATTGTCATCGTGTGCTCTCGTGCTGTGCAGCCAGCCTGCCGGCATAGCGGAGCAAGATAAATGACAGAGGATTCACAGGAACAAGATAGCAGTTAGTCATACCTGGGAGTATAGTGGCTCGACGTGGAGCACATCAATACCGACTGGAGAGAAGCCGTGTAGATACCGCCCCGGATTAAGAGGAGAATCAGGGTCAAATGAATCAACTGACAACTGTCATGACATTTAGAACATGGTATGCTTTGCTGTGCTTATTCTCTCTCTCTCTCTCTCTCTCTCTCTCTCTCTCTCTCTCTCTCTCTCTCTCTCGCGTGTACATGGGTTATTTTTCCTCAAGAGAAAACTCTCAGGTGGATAGATCTTTTCAAAGGCCTTTTTCCAGGTGAAGCTGTTACAGTATGATTTGACTTCACAGTTATGTGCAGCTATAAGCTGTCAAATAAAGTACTGGAGTACAGTTATATTTGGTGGTTTTTACTGCTCTATTCTAAGATACCATTGACCAAAATTGATCAACTGATGTAAAAAAACAAAATTTTAAACATGATTAAAAATGCACCTCTCCAGTAGTCAGTACAGTACCTGTTATACCAGAGAACCCCATTGATTAAAACAACGGAATGGGAACACTCCATTGCATTGATCTGAATGAGCAGAGTCCTATTAAACAACGGCGCCTGTCCCCAAAGCAGGCGTTAGAGGGACAACTTACCTAACATCTCCACCAGACCCTATTGATTTCTTCTGTCGTTTTTGTTGTTGTTGCATGTCCTCACAAGACTCACTGATGTTTCCGCTCTGTGAAAGCAACCAACAGCATCCGTATGCCAGCTGTAATGTGTGATCACCGATCAGAGATTCAGGCAAATCCTGGGTCAATATCATATCTCTGTGTGGGAGCCCACGAACAGGAATAAACATTTTACCCAGTCGTAACAATTGAGTTGTGTGAATTCCCTACGGTGAAAAGGGTCCCATGGGTGACATCACTGGAAAACAGGTTCTGTATTCTTTCACGTGGTTTACTGGGAATCAATGTGACGTAACATCATTTGCTAGAGTCAGAAATTGTGCCATTTATACCGTGACTGTGCAGCTCCGTCATCGCACCACTGCACGAGGCAGGTAGCTCAAAGATTCAAATTATGTCATCTGTAACACAAGCATACTGGCAATAGATTACATTATAAAGGGGAGGGGGCACTGAATTGCAAATACAATCTCTTTACGATCAAACATGGCCTCGGTGATCAAAGGTCATTCCTAAAATCCTTTGTTTGATGTCCAGCCTACCGACACCCAGCTAAGGTCCCAACATCATCGGTGACCTGCTAAACAGCCCGGCTCAAAGGCCAACCGGTTGACGGCCGTACATTTTAATAATGTTCATTTCACAAACCAGAACGATGATGCCGCATCACCAATTAGCAAATGGGAATTCATCAAGGCCACGATCACGCTGCTGCAACGCAGCAAAGCGAGGATCATTTACAATTGCTCTTGAATGTTTAGTGACCATAAAATGTACAAATGCTTCCACGGCAACAGTCGCTGAAAAGTGCACAAGTAGACTGAGGCGTTGGCCACAGGCAGAAAGGCAGAAAAAGTGTCCACAGCATAGCTCATTAGCCAGTGTTAATTTCATACTCAAATGAGACGCTGATGAATCACAGTCTCAACATTAGCATATCAAATGGGAGTTTGTGGCTATTATAATACGTTTTTTTCTCTTAAAGGGTTGGATGCAATTATAGCAAAACTTAAATGGTGGGATCTGAATCTGAGAGGCAGTGCTGTTCCTGGGTTAACCGAGTAGAGGTGCATTTTAACATATTCGGTATCACAGTCTTCTGCGATCACTATGTTTCTGTCAGACATTCTGTCAAGGAGAACACTGTGGATTCCCACAATCCTTTGCTTGTGGTGAAACAGTGCTACAAGAAACACAGTACATTTGAATATGTCCTTTTTTTTAATGGGAATGAGGATTGGCTCTGTGTATTTACTGACCTTACCTTAATGTCAGTGGATCTTGTCAGATGTGCAGCGCCACAGCACCTGCAAGTTGCAGGGACCAGATTGCACCATATTGGAATGATGCACTTGACTTGTTTTAATGTGTGGTGTAGGTAATATGAGAACAAACAGTTAAAGGCGCAGATCTGTCTCCAACATGGTGCAATCATCATACTTCAATTACTCAAAATATATATTTATACTATATAAAAAACAATGTTTAACTATTTTGCTAATTCACATTATTGTATGCCTTGCCTTTTCTACATCATAATGACACCAGATTGTGTGAGTGTTCTTTGTTCGTCATGTTTTCTCACTCGGATTCAGTATCTTTTAGAATACAGTTGGATATTCATATTGGGCATATCATATTATTCACATCATGAAATCTTTCTTCTTTTTTTTTTACTGATAAAAATGTTACCTTTGGGACCTTTGGGATGATCTACCCTGCTCTTATCCTCTTATGCTGGCCGCATTCCAGCCGTGGCTAGTCTAGTTCAGAGCTCTGTGCTCACTCTGCTCCCTGAGTCCTACGGCCAGACTGGGGGCCGAGGGCAGTCTCAACCCCAGCTCCAATCATAAGCATGTTCTCCAGTAACTTTGCCCCCGAGGTAAGGTAAGCGGGAAAGATTAGGACTTTGATACAGCGCCGGGCTTCATAAATCAAGTGTGCCTGTGGATTTTTCTTTTCACCTATTGCTCCATCTTGCTGCTCTGCTCAGACAGCACTGTAATTACACATGGCTGGGTATTGTAGGAGCGGAGAGGAACGGGCTACAGCGTAACGCACAATAAACCCCTTCGTATAAAAAAAAACATTGTAAAATAACTAGATCAACACTCCGTTTTACAGTGGTGCCTGTAAAACCACTCTCAAACATGTAAAGCGGAAACGAGGAACCTGAACCTTCACTAGTTCTGGTTTTAACGGAGGACAATGTGTATGAAATGCAGCTTCTGTGTTATAGTTGTAAAGGCGGTCGCTCGGGTGATGTGCAACAATGTATTTCAATCTGGTTCAAACATTTTCATTCTCTGTTTATAAAATGCCCACAAAAATCCTGTTTGGCAACGGAGAAACGTACTTCAGGATCAACCCAAAAGGTATCGGTTATAACAAGCGCATCAGGCGCACCTCATGACACTCAGCCAATCAATTCACAAACCAATGGGGACTTAGCATTCTAACTAACCAACGGGAATTAGAATTCTCGCTAACCAATAGGGACTTCCTGTGTCTCTGTTTTCATAACCAGTCCTCGCTATTGACTGGCTGCAGTGGCCACAGTAGTAGCTCATGGGCCTGTAGTGTGAGTGATTGACACATGACAAATAGCTAGAAGGCGGGCTGGGCCTGCTGTAAGCATTCGGGAAACCACTGTGGCACAAACAATGTGGGGGCATCCCCCAGTACTTAACACACCACAGGAGACGGGCTCGACGGACTCGATGGGTTCGACGCTGGTGGGGGCGCAGGCGGGGACGCAGGCGAGGGCGCTGGTGGGGGCGCTGGTGGGGGCGCAGGCGGGGGCGCAGGCGAGAAGGTGAGAAGACCATAATTATTGTATTTGCTGTGTCTCTCTGTCACATCTGGGGTCAGCCTATCCCTATTCCTTCTCACAAGGCCTTCCAGCACACAAAAAAATGCATATAATGTGGAACTGTTAGTGTTCAAATTAAGAATTGGCTCTAGTTTTATTGCTATTAGTCGTAATAATAATAATAATAATACAAATCAGTGGAGGCTGGTGCCTTGGAAAATTGAGGGGGATTAGGAGACCCGCGGTATCGGGGCGGAACCCACGGAGACGACGAAGTGAGTTTCAAAAAATCTAAAGCATTTAATAAAGACATTTACAGTACAATATGGGAATGAGAGGGCTACTTACACCGTGTTGGAAAGGGATCACAGCGGTGATTGAATGAGGGCGAAGAGGCATGAGTTGAGGTGTTCAGAGGCTTGACCAGTGCAGGGCGGGATTTGACTGGGAACAATAACACAATAACACAACACACTACTGTCCACAGCCAGACGAAAGAGCTACGGATGAGTTAGTCCGAGCAAGGAATGAAGTCATTGATGTGTAGTAATGATAATAATGAGAGATAGGGGTGCTCACAGTGCTTGGAGGGGAAGCATTCAATGTGCCAGTGGATGAGGGGGCACATGAGACTTCAGTTCATGTCGTCGCCTCCTAATCAGGGAAAAGGAGGGGACTTAGCTGTGAACACAACTAGCAGATACGTTCCATCACAGCTGCGCCATCGTAGGCTTCGGACGAGTTTCTCTACGGACTTAAGCTCAGACATCTCTAAATTCGTAATGTCAAACGCGGACGGCGCATGTCGCCCACCTGACACCGTTAAAGTATCCCAAGAAACGTTCCCGAATAAAGCCCTGATCATCTACATACCTGAAGATGACTGACTACTGCAAGCAGACTGGTGGCGCCATGGGTCCCAGAGCGGTGGGGCAATTTTTAACAGTTGATCAGACTGAAAAATCTTCTCGTTTTCATCCTATACAGCATGTCAGATTTCAAATGTTCGGGGCGTAGCTTAGGCTGCTGCAACATTTATGTCATGAGTTTTTGCTTGTGTCTTCCCGAAGTGAACATGTGCTATCATCTTTGCTAAATAATCACTGGAGGAAAGTGGAAAGCCTACCTGAGCGCACCTGCGTCAACCTCTCTCTTCAATCTAACTTTTACTGGATGAGGCGATGGATGCTATCAAATCGTTCAGAGTTGTTTTCGACATGCCAGAAAAGAGCCGGAAAGGTTTGATATGCAAGGTAAAGCATCGTAACGTGTAATTACCTCTGCAAGCTCCTTGAAGTTGCCCTTGTTAACGGAACTTTCCCTCTCGTCGTGTCCTCTAAAATCAAATTCTTTGCACCTTTTCTGTGTATCCCAAAGAATGAAAGCGGTTCTTCAAAATAAAGTCCACAACATTTTCGGCAGTGTTGGCCATTCTACCATTCTGGCGGCTAAAACGGCACACTCGTGCTGGTAGCTAGCTAGATACTATAGTCAGCAAGGCTAATTTAAATAAATTGCACTAACTGGACACACAAATACGGTTCTAAAACAAAGAACTATATATAATCAACCTCCTCTGTCTCCTGTAATTTGAAAAAACAATTTGAATTTGATAATATCCAAAAAATGCTCAACTATCACTCTTCACTCATAACCTCTATCCAACAATGTCACCAAGCCTCTGAACACCAAGCCTCTGAACCCCCCTTAATGATCTGTGGCACAATCACAATACAACTGACTTGGTTCGTTCTCTGATCCTAATTCTATGATTGGATGGACAACATGTCAGTTCATACTGCAAAAGCTTTGATTGGTGGGAGGACGTCCTCCGGAAGTGATTATAATTACCATGTCTATGGAAGGGGGTGAGGCCTACAAGCCTCCAAGACCATGGTGCTACCCCAGACAGTGCTGTTGAAGTTATTGTAGACCTTCATTGCAAAACAGTGTATTTTAATAAATTATTTGGTGATATATGAATATATTTAATATAGTTTAATCTAAAAAGGATAACTTTTTGAATGTTGCACTATTTACATTTTTCTGAAATTTCACTTAGGAGGACGGTCCATCCGCTTCCTCCTCTGAGGTGCCTCCACTGATACAAATGAATTGTATTCTACTAATATTAATACAAATACTACTACAGTCAATACTTATCATAATACTTCTACTACAAAGAAATCATCTTCATCGTCACCATCATCTTCATCATCTTCAGCATATCTATGGCCTGAGGGCACAGAAGGTCCTCACTGCTCAGCACTGTTAGTTGATTTCGGGTTTGACTTTGCTGTGACAGCACGGCTTCCACTGGGACAGCCCATCATCGGTACTGGGAGGGAGTGATACCCTGCTGCCTCTTCCTTAGCCTTTCTGTGGCCTGTATAGTACTGGCACCCTGCATGCAACACACTACCAAACACCATGCCACACCATGAGCCATCATCCTCCAGCTGGTCCGAGGGAGACGGAAGCCAGTAGGTGTTGGATTAACTAATGGTGTCTCATCAGGCTAATGGCAATATCTGACACGAGAGGAATGGACTAAGTGAAAGTACAAGGTGAAGGAGGGGAGAGGGGAGTGCAGGGCCGTAGAGGGGGCGGGGGGGGAGGGAGAGAGGGGGGATAGGGATCACCCTAGGTATGTACCGTGGCTAAAAGTAATGGACTATGTAGTGAATGAGGTGCCATTTGGGATGCAGGCATAGATAAGTTAGAACTCCGATCTCTACGGGAGCTTTTTGAGAAGCAGCGTGCTCTAACCTGATTGGTTCCTTATGGTGAGGAACTGGAGGCTAGGAGGGAGCAGGAGACGGAAACCGTTATGGAAACATTACCGCAGTAACATGTGTTGCACACAGTGGCAAGCCTTAATGGACTGGAGCATGGGAAGAGGCAAGCGCGGGGTAGGGATCAATCGGAGTCCAGGGATGCTTTTAAAGACCTTGTTGCCTCCTCGTGGAGATTTAAAAATAGATTAGACCTCTCTCTCCCACAGTGTGTGTGTAAAAGCAGGATACAATAATGCCATTTTTTTTTAGCTAGGCAAGACCGCTAATTAAGAACAAATTCTTATTTACAATGTCAGCCTATCGGGGAAGAGTGGGTTAACTGCCTTGTTCAGGAGCAGAATGACAGATTTGTAACTTGTCAGCTCCGGGATTCGATCCAGCAACCTTCCGGTTACTCACCCAACACTCTAACCACAAGGCTACCAGTCAACCCTTCTGTCACATTTGAAATTAATCATGAATGCAATGCGGCAGCAGTCTGATTTTGTGTTTTTTTTAATTGCCCCCCCCCCCCCCCCCCAAAAAAAAAAAAAAAACTTTATTTTTTACAACTATTTCAATTTTTTTGTTACATGTACATTCTATACAGATTTGACACAAATGGCACTTTTTTTCTTTCTTTTCTTCGCAGCAGTTACATAGCAAGGATATAGTTACTTGACATACTTCACATTCAGATAGACAGTACCCAGACACACACGGTGTACAAAAAATATTGTGTTTTCAAAACTATTACAGAACATTAAACGTGAGCTTTTTAACCCACCCCTCAGCTACTCTCAGTTCATCGCACCTATCGCCATAAATGTCCCTCTTATGATTTCCATGTCATTTTCAACTGTGCTGTGATGTTTAACATGAATTCTGAACCTTTCTAATCGCATAGTATCTACAGATTGTAAGTTAAAGATAAATCTTTTTTTATGTTGTTGATTTATTGACTATGGCTTTTCCAACTCTCCCAACAGTGCTATTTGTAGGGTTAATTTCAGGTAAATGTTGTGATTTTTCAGCCGTTCCTGAACCGGTGACCAGAAACAGGTTACATAGGGGCATTATCAGAAAAAGTGATCTAATGATTATGTCTCTTTGCAGCAAAAATCTACAGAGCTGAGGTGGTTGTATGTCCCAAATACATAACATTCTGTTGGTGGCAAGAATTTTGAATAATCATTTAAACTGGAAAAAAAAACCTTGGACTTTTTTCTAATCAAACGTAGTCTTGCGTGTCAGTTTATAAACCATGTGCCATGGAATCGGCACATCAAAAATCTCTTCGCAACTGTTTTGCAACCAGTCATGGCTTCCACTGTCAGCAGTTTGGTTCTCAAATGAAACTGGTATATTTTTCTATTTACTCTGATTTTCTTCTTCTTCCATAAAGGGCAGACAAACAAGTACCCTACCTTCTCCCATTCCACTTGCCTCCTCCGGTATAATGCTGCAATCAGTTGGTTGTAATTTTAGATTGAGCAAACATTTCCATATATTTTTTGAAGCAGTGTGATTGCACAACACCATCTGAATAACATTACCATGTACCAAAACCTCATACAAGGCCGAAAACAGGCTGATTTACGAGTGTACGGAAAGACAAAGGCTTTCTCTCTCCTCTTTCTGGTCGGACGCAGTCGTTTGGAAGGGCCTCCACACAAGTTACGTTACGCTGTGCTGTCAGACAAACATCGCATCTCTTTTCGCAAATACACAAAGGGAGCGTTGGAGTCCATGAAGCATCAAGCCAAGCCACAGCCGGAATAAATCAGACTACAGTAAAATGTTGCTAGCTATCCATGTGTGAACGAATGGTTCGGTTTGTATGGGTGTAGTGGGGGGGGGGGGGCAAGTCTTCCAGTTCTTACTGCTACCCAGATAAGCTCTCTCTGGTTTGTTGAAAGATGAAACAAATTGGGAGACAATGGAACAGGCCTAGTTTAGCACATTTGATACTGCCCCTTGCAGTTTCTGTGCCCCCACATCTTGATGGAGGTTAAGAATAGTGCACTGACTGATTCACAGACAACAGTGTACAGTAGAACCACTAGGACGCTCTATTCTCTTCTATTCACCCACTTCTCTGTTTTGTGCTTATCAAGCCTCTATCTACATGGGCAAATTCAATGAATGCATCATATTCAATGAGGGCATCCTTGCACAATATTTTCTTTTTCAGGCTGAAGAAAAACCCAACAAAAAAAACCTAAAACCTCAGACTCCTTTTTGGATAAAATGTCCCTTGTAAAATATTTATATATATATATGTATATATATATATATATATATATATATATATATATATATATAAATGAACTTCTATACTGATGTATATTGTCCTTTGTGTCTTTTCTATTGAGATCTGTGGGGAAGCATCACAGAATGGAAACACTAGGAACACTGCAGCCTTTCTTTTAATTGACAAAGCCACACTTGTGCCTCCTCTCCTCTCTTCGCGCTCTCCTCTCCTCCCTCTCTCCTCGGTTCCTTGTTATGTTCCAGCTCTTGGAAGCGCTGCTCCCTTGACGAGCACTAGGGGTAAATGAAGATATTTATTTCCACTCAGGTAGCATTGGCATGCTCAGTGCAGCCTGAGCCTCAGAGACAATTAGCTGACACCTGCTAGCAGCAGATTGTTCTGGCAGATTTCTACCGCTCTCGCCGCCCCTGTCTCCACCATCTGGCCTGGTAAAGGTGTTGCACAGGTCACCACGTGTTGGCAAGCTCAGGAGGAACAACTTCAGAGGGATGAGAGGGAGGCCTGCTCTGTTCACTTGTTCTCTTTCTCTCTTCTCTTTCGCTCTCTTTCACTCTCTCTCTTTCTATCTTTCTCTTTCGCTCTCTCGATTTCTCTCCTTCACTCTCTCTCTCTCTTTAATTTGCTCGTTTTCACTTTCTCTCTTTCTTGCTCTCGCTCTCTCTATCTCTTTAACTTGCTTGTGTTCCCTTTCTCTCACCCTTGATCACCTGCTTGTTCTCTTTCTTTCCCTCTTTCTGTCTGCTCTCTCCTCTCTCCATGTCTTTCTCAATTTTTCCTCTATCTACCTTTTACCGTTTGCTGTCCATTTCCCTCTTAATTTTTGGAGAGAAACGATCGCCTTTGGAAGGAGAGGAGTTGTTGCATACTAATGAGTGTGACTGTGTACGCACGCCAACACACGGTCCTCGTGTCTTGGCCTCACCTTTCCCTCTCTCTGTGCTTCACACCTACCACACTGACCCATCTGTGCAATCGAATCACACACGCTCCCTCTCTCCCTTTCCTTTTTTTCTGTCTCTCTCTCTCTCTCTCTCTCTCTCACACACACACACACACACACACACACACACACACACACATTCTCTCTCTTGAAATATCTCTCTCTCTCTTTCTCTCTGTTTCACATTCTCTCTCTCTTGAAATCTCTCTCTCTCTCTCTCTCTCTCTTTCACGTTCTCTCTCTCTTGATATCCCTCTCTCTCTCTCGCTCTCTCTCACACATTCTCTCTCTTTCTCTCTCTGTCTCTCTCTCTCTCGACCCCCCCACCCACCTCTCTCCCTCCCCCCTCTCTCTCTGAACACAAATATGCACAGACCACCATATCATTGTGGATTACTGCTACTACATTTACATTTGCTTCACTGGCTGATCCTAATGTGCTTAATATTTACGTGTCAGGCAGAAACAAATTCTTGCGGAACACAGTTGATTTACTTGATTATCTCACTTGCATGCACTCCAGTTCCTTTCTAAAGCGATTCAGGTTGCATGGGTAGACAGGGAGGGAATGGCTGCAGGCACAACAATGTCCTCCCCTTTCAACACACACATAGAAAGAGACACACACACACACACACACACACACACACACACACACACACACACACACACACACACACACACATACATTTACACGAAAAGGCACACATAAAGTATGCACGCACACACATACATGCACACAAAACACACATAGTGTACACCCCCCCCCCCCCCCCCCCCCCACACACACACACACAAGCTACATGAGAAGCACACAGCGCTAGGCCTCCTGATAATCCGTCTTTCATCCACAGCACTGCACAGCTGCTCACCTTATTGCCAACAGTGTTCACTTCAACCCCCAACCCCCAGCCTCTAACGTACAGCGAGAAGGCTACACACCGGGTCAGGCCTCCAAGGCTGGGGCCGGGCCTCAGCGCTTTGCGCGAAGCTCGTTGGCTGCTTTTCTGAGTGCGCTGGTTGCATTTTTTTTTCTTTCTTCATGTGAGCGCCGAGGTTCAGCCGAGCTCGCATCTCCCTGTTCCCACGTGTACACATCCACACAGGTACCAACCGGGGTTTCTAATGTTTTATGCATGGGGTCACAAGACACACAAGTCCTATTGAGTTATACAACTCAGTTTGGATGTGGTGTGGGCCGTCTGTGTGTGTGTTTGTGTGGTCCATGTCGACTTTCATTTTCCTTCCTGTGTGTGTGAAGGATACAGATCTCAGGGACAGGAAGGAAGCTGTGAAAAAATGGTGTGATAAAGGTGTGTACCGTATCCTCATTCAGGTGATTATAGCTATTCAATTTACACAGTCAAGAATGCAAAATATTTCAATGTAATACTTCAATATTTGCTGTGCTCTCCTCAAAATCAATGGGCCACAAAACAGAACAAAAGCAACATAAAGTTTCTCGTCCGTAGTGGCACATGTCATTCAGCGGTGACAGAGAAGCTCGGGTGCAACAAATACATCCAACGAGCTTTACCAGTGTTGTTTATGTTTTCCTCACCATGTCACTTTACCATACACATCCTAGGCAGCCACCTTACATCCAGGTGAACCTACAGATCTAACAGCTCATACACTCAGACTCACTGGAGAACAGCACATGTGATGTAGACAGGGCATGTTACAGAGAGCAGCTAGCGTCTAGCTAACACACATGGGTGAGGCTGTAATGGACTAAAGGCCTTGGGGCCGGAAGCCCTAGCTGGCAGACAGTCTGAATCCCAAAGTAGTGCACTATATAGGGAATAGGGTGCCATTTGGTATGTAAAAAAGACACGTCCTGCAGGCAGTAGCAGGATTTGTTGGCCTGAGGTGAAGGAAGACAGACCCTAGTAACTAGGGTCCTTTTAACCTTACACCATCTACTGCTTGCAGGTGAGCTGCTGAAGTTTGCGTGTGTTTGCGTGTGCGTGTGCGCGTGTGCGTGCGTGTGTGTGTGTGCGTGCGCGTGCGTGTGTGTGTGTGTGCGTGTGCGTGAGCCTCGGCGGGCAGAGATGCAATGTGAGGTGTGAAGAGGAGACAGCAGACAGCACAGGAACAGACCTGCATAATGGTATACAGAGCCCCTCATGATTCCCTTTTAACACCCCCACTCTACTCAGGGAAGACAGGATGGAGAGAAGGAAAAAAAAGTCAGGTATAATTGAGCAGAGACAGGATGCTCGGTAGAACTCGTTATAAGAACCCAAGTTTACTGTAGAGACATCTGCTTGTTCTTTGACTTTGACGGTTAAAATGTTGCATTTTTTGACAAGACCAGCTCCAGGAAAGTTTGTCCATTTTGTAACAGTTTTAGGGCTTTATTTGACTTGTCTGGGAAGAGTATTTTGTTTCTTTCGAACACATCGAATGGTTTGATAAAGCGGGGCTGGAATACCTTTTCTTTCCCAGCTTAAGGGGATATTATTGACTTCATATACAGTACCTGCAAGTTTTCTTTTTCTACCTTTGGTAAAGTAGATATCTTAAGATGTGAGCTTTGTCTTGCCTTCACCCATAGAGATTGTTGCATTGTAACTATAAAGACAGTGAAAAAAACAAACAGTTGAAATCCAGGGATTTCAGGCTTGCTTTGGGCTACCGAAGACTTTGAAGAATTCACTTTCCTATTAGAGTAGGAGAGAAAAATCAATGTTGACACAAAAAAAAGGCATGTTTTCTACCAATGTAATACCACACCGATGGAGTTGAACTTTAGTGGACCACAAGACAACTGTGTGGATGTTATGGTGTGAGACGAGTGAGAGATATAACAACAAGGACGGATCTAGCTTTAATGTTGTGTATAAATGCCCAGACTTTCACAGAGAAATATTTTTGCATTCCGGAAGCTTTGCCTGTGAAGTTGTATATAAAACCCGACTGTGTTCTTGAATATTCTGGCATAATGTATTTTATGTGCAAATTTCAATCTAATTAGTGAAGTTGCAGTCATTAAACCTCCTTGTCCTATGCCAAGCCCCATGTCACAGGGTCCTATCTGATGATAAATGGACGAGGGTTTGTGACTTGAGCCTCCTAACATCAAAGAGGGGCTCTGTCGTAGGCAGAGAGAGAGGGGGAGGGAGAGAGAAAGTGAGAGAGAGGGGGGCTCTGAGAGGGAGAGAGAGAGAGAGAGAGAGAGAGAGAGAGAGAGACAGAGAGAGAGACAGAGACAGAGAGAGAGAGAGAGACCGAGAGAGAGAGAGTTTGACTTCAGAGAATCAGGGTGTCCTTTTAGTCACTGCAAATGAACTAACAGGTGGTAGCTAGGAGGCTTGGAAGTAAGGATGAGAGAGAGGGAGGCCAAGAGGTAGAGCCCGGACTGTAGCATCTTTCTGGGCCTGTGATCTGTCTCCAAGCTGGCAAACATGCTATCAACAACGGATACTGCAGATGTTGCCGGTTCTTTTCTCCAACATGGCCCTTAGCTTTTCCCAGTTGTGTGTGTGTGTGTGCGCGTGTGTGTGTGTGCATGCGTGCGTGCGTGTGAGTGTTTGTGTGTGTGCGCACGCATGTGTCTGTGTGTGTGTGTGTGTGTGTGTGTGTGTGTGTGTGTGTGTTGTGTTTCTGCAGATCGTGATCAAGGCCTCTGACTGTGACTGGCAGTGTCAACCCTCATTACTAAGTAGCTTCTTGTACCTTTTCCCTCGCTTTTTCCCCTTCTTCATTACTGTGAGAGTGAACAATTGGGAAACACAGGTGGCCTGTCTAGTTCTCTCGTCAAAGTGTTAGATTTCATTACAAACACAGTGCTGAAGGTTGCTATAGGGAGTCTTACTAGGTCCTCCTGACATCTGGGTGGTTATTTCAACCCCAGGCGAGACAACGACACCACTCCAAAGGACAACATGTGAAAGATGAAGTTCAATTGTTTGAAATCCATTTTTGAATAGGTTTTAAAAACAAATGTTGCCTTATAGTTCTGTTTTGCATACTTATCTAGCCACAGTTCGCTGATGAACTGGCATTCACAGGAAAATAAATCAAACTCTATTTTAAGCATCAATATTGTTTATTTATGTTCTTTGTATAAATTGAATGGCAGGAGTGCAGTATGTACTGTAAGGAAAACCAATATAATGATCTTGTAAGTAGATAATAAGAAATATTACATTTGTGTATCCTGTTCAACATCCTAGCAATATGTTAATCTCCACATTTGCAGGCATTAGACAACGGGAAGACCCTGAGTTTTGAAACTGATTTGCAATCTATTTGATAACCACTCCCCAGTGTAGCTTTTAAACTAGAGGGAGAGAGTGGGTTTAGAGTGAAAAGGTACGGGGTACAGCCTCCCCTGGCTCCGAGCTGAATTGTTCTTGGCAGTCCTGGGAGGCGTCTCTGCTATGTGCCATTTGAAAGCATTATGAAATCTGCCATCTTGACTACTGTGAACTAATAACAACAAGACACATTGTACACCACCTGCTCCACACATTTAGGTGGTTTTAAATATGCAGGCGTAATGGCACCTATTCCCTCGATTAATGTAACGCAGATCAGAACACACTAAATCAAGCACTTTTGACAAAGAGAGGGCTTGCCATCCCTGCTTCTAGAGGCCTTCTGCTGCCTCTGCTTTTGTGAAAGAACAAACACGCGAATGACAAATCCTTGTTTAAATCCCCCAGGGGCATCCAGGAGGTCTGTCAGTGTCTGTGATGAGGCTTTGTTCGGTTGTAGGGAGAGTCAGTGAGGAGAGGAGAGGAGGGGAGGGGAGGGGAGGGGAGGGGAGAGGAGAGGAGAGGAGAGGAGAGGAGAGGAGAGGAGAGGAGAGGAGAGGAGAGGAGAGGAGAGGAGAGGAGAGGAGAGGAGAAAGACGATGGGATAGCTTAGCACAGTCTCTTTCTCTCAGTCAGTGAAATAAGATCAATATAAGCACCCACCATTTTTATTCGATCTTTATAGCAAAAAGGATCACTGTTTATTCTCAAACAGGGGGCTATTGTCTTACAACTGCCTTGATCCTCCATCACTTGCTAGCTTCACCAAATACTGGTCAACAACTCCAATAGCATCCCAATGGCATGTTATAAGAAGATCAGTAGCCTCGACCTGCATGTCCACATGCAGTATTTCCATGTTGACTGTATAGTGCCTGTGTGTTAGCTCTGATAGGACAATCGGAATAACACACATATTCGTTATCTGTGGCAGGTTCATGGCTCAGTTAGATCAATGATATGCGGGTTCTACGGGCTGAACTAATAGGCTACTGAACACAGCCTGGCAGGAGTTAAAACAACCTGAATGAAAGAAGCAGTAACTTGATGGTTTATTTGTTCGGTAGTGTACATTTCCTACAAAGAGGTATGGGGCCTTCTTCAGGTTTTATCTCAGGTCCAAGCATACTGTACGTCTCACCGTCTACATCCTCCTCCCCCACCGCATAAAGAGCACAAACGACGGTAAATTAATGAGAAAATAACTTGGCTTTGTGATTTCCCACCTCAAGTTAAAGCAGGGATATTTTTGTAATCTGTTAATTACTGTCAGATGGCGACGGCACCTTTTTTTGAAATGCCAGAAACTGGGAGAAGAGAGAAAGCAAAAAAAACAAGGTCTCAAACAAGTCTGGCGAGGGTGTGATCCTGTCATACCTGAGGTAAAAATGAACATATTTTCCCTTGTTGAGGACCCTTACACTGGATTTATTTTCTGAGCGTGACCTTAGTTTAGGGTGAGTTTTAAATCACAGTGGATTAAACTTAGATTATTACAGTCCACAGGGGTTGAAATACACCATTTCACCTTACCGTACATTCAATTAATTATTATTATCCCTGCATAATTCAGTTTACATTGAAAATAGGCATTGAAGAATACCAAAGATGTCTATATATACAACAATTCTAATCGCCCTTAAATATCCCCCAAATGCAGTTTTTTTTTCAATTTTTTTTTTCACATCATCATAATCGAAAAATATATTTGCATGCAGAACCTACACGACTTGTGCGACTACCTTGCAAATCACTAGCTCGAGTTCAGGTGGCAGAGGGTTGAGCATAAACCTCACAACATGCTCCACCCACCTGTTTGTCAGCTGAGGTGGTTTAACGGAGCAGTGATTGTCAGACTATGTCACATCTGATCGTCATTGAAAAGTCCACTCCACTCCACGTCGGCATTAGGCCTAACGTCACTCAGCAACCAGCCAGAGAATGTCTCTATTTCCTGCTTGACCAGTTCCCCACCTCCCCCTAGTGAGGTGTCATTACTACCCACATCACCCTCCCGCACATACACACACACACACACACACACGCACGCACGCACGCGCACACGCACACGCACACACACGTGCGCGCACACACACGCACACACACACACGCGCGCGCGCACACACACGCACACACACGCACACACACACACACACACAAACGCGCACACACACAAACACACACACACACTCACACGCACGCACACACACACAGCTGACCTAAAACCAGTGGCTGGAAAGACTAACCTTTCCCCCTCCTAAATCAAATCAATACCACTTTCCCGTAAACAGGGAAACATTGCATTGGCATTAATCACCTGTCCTTCCATCCTTGACTGTACTACAACACACCCTACACTCACTGCACCGCCTCTCACATTTCCATTGAACTGCTGGCGGAAGCTGAAAGCACTGACACACAGCTATTGGCTAACACCGGAGGTGCTGGTTCCTGAACGTGTTCTCCGCTCTGCCTCGGTGTTTCCCTGACTTGGAAAGTGTCCCATCCGGAAGCCTCCGACGACAACAACAGTGGTGTCCTGTTAAGAGGTTAATGGCTGGCTCTTGAAGCTCAGAAATGGCGGGTCGGTAACATGGGTACGTCATGTATAAGCACTTACAGGTGCAGGCGGCCACGGAGGGCCTAGCTTCTCTTTGTGTGGTGGTGGCAGGAAGCAGGTGCCTGGCTATTGATAGTGAAAAGGGAGAGGAGGCTGGAGAGAAGGGGAGGGGAGAGGAGGAAGGTAGAGCGGAATATGGAAATCAGGTGGTGGTTGTGGTTGTGTGGTTTCCTCTCCTGGTGCTGGTAAAATTACTAATCATTGTTAGCTAGCTACCAACGCTCATCTTCTATTTTGGTATCCAGGCCAGGTGTTTGTGGTTGGTTGGGGGGTTTATTATTATGAATCATAACAGGTTGATGTTTTCAATCAAATGAAACGATAATACCTTGGGGATTCCTGCCATCTGGGTGATGAAGGCATACGCTTAACTTATTTTGGGATTGTTTTAGTTTTCGTTCACTTCGTATCGATTAGTTCTGAATTAAATCATTTGCATTTTGGCACCAAAGTGTTGGCCTTAAATGTGGTGGAAATTAGAGGATGAGTACTGTCCCTGTCAAATAAATGTAACAAATAATTAACACACAAACAAAAATTGACATGACTAATGTTGGTAAAAAACAATTATTCATATCTTGATGACTCCTGTGATCAAGGTAGTGCGATTGTTCATTCTCTTTCCTAACTAGAGCTCTCTTTCCTCTCCCTGCTTCCCAGTGTAGTCTACCATTCTATGAACCTGCAGGCTGTAACAGATAGACAACTTTACAGGGACCCCATACCGCTAGAGGAGACCAGGTGGTTCCCTCAGTCAGAAGAAGGGAAGGTTTGATAGAAAAACACATCTATTTTTCAGTTTCTTAACACCTAAATCTCTCTGATTTAATTGTTGAGATTTGTAACAGAAGGGCGGTAAAGGGGAGCATTGGCAGGTAGTGAACAGCAGAATCCTACACAGGTACATCTGTCAGCACCAATTACCCTCTCACCGCCCTTCGGCTCTAATCTGGCAGAGAAAAGGTATCCGGCACACGTCTGTCTAGTCTGTCAGACCTATCGACTTACCTTTCACCTGGCAGTGTAAGTGTGTCTGTCAGACGGAACTCTCAGATTGCCTTTCCCCCTGAGCGTGTAATCGTACCTACCGTGACTGACTCCCTGCCGTCACTACAAAGAAGCCATTGAGTAGGAAGAGAAGCCGAAGGTTCGCCTAGGCTGGTTGTTGTGCAAACATTAGAGAGCTAGCTACCGCCCGGGCGTGCGGGGCAATTGGCAGGTAATAGAGCAGACATAATGAGGTCTAAGTACCTGTAATCCTAGGAGATATCGCTCCAGATGAGAGGGGACTAAGAGAACTCCCTCAGGTAGCTGTGCCACGTGTAATTGGTCCCCATCCAGGCAGGTTGGATGGCAGCTATCGGGATGCTGGATGGGTATCAGGTGTAAGGTGTCAGCTGTGTTGAGTGCATATGGCCTATTGATCTAAGAGAGCAAGCATTTCCTGACCCAAATTCAATTGGAGGAGGTAAATGGAGGTAGAGCAGCTGGCAACGCACACACACTCGCGCACACTCGCGCACACGCACGCACACAGACACAGACACACACACACACACACACACACACACACTCTCTACCTGCTCTACTCTGCTTCAGAGGGAATATAAAGTGCAGCAGGTGTGGGGAATGGGTCTGAGCCTGTGCAGATTTTAATGGGATGATACGCTGCAAATTAGGCTGCATGCCAACTTCTCTGCCTGTGTGTCTGGCTCTCACCTGAGTGTTAGTGCCATGTCGAGCACCGCCTGCCTGGCAAGGCTAATGTATCACGGTGTGTGTGTTACACATTTTTAACCACAGTATGCAAATCACCGAATAGAAATACTGACTTTCCCCCACCCCCCCCATTCTCTTTTTTTTCCAGCTTTTAATGTAATATCACTGTTTCAGTGGAATTATTATGCGTATTCTATATTACTTTGCGTACGTGCACGAGTATGTGTGTGCGTGTGCATGCACCGATATAAGCGCACGTGTGTGTCACGTTTCATCTGGATTCCTGTTAATTATGTATTTAATTCATGCTTAAGTGATTTGAAAAGGAATCCGGAGCAACAGCACTGGTCTCGGTTTGCACTGATGGACCTCACATTTGTGGTGAACAGAAGAAAAAGAGGTAAGAAACAGGCAAGACAGGCTGCTTTTCCCCCTTTTCATTTCATCCAGTTATTGGTTAACTTAGTGGAAAAAGTACATTTTCAAGGGATTTTAGGCCGGACCTATCGCAGCCAAGGTAGATGTGTGCTTGACTTGAGGTCTAATTTAACTCCCATGTAGTATTGATCGGTTAGGGTCACCGGGGATCCTCTATGGTCTTCCTTTAGCTGCAAGGTAGACAACGGTAACAGAGAAATGTGTTATAAATGCCCCTGTCCACTCCCCTGCTGATTTCAAGCAGTTTTTTGTGTGTGTGTTTTTTTTGCCATTCTGAGTGCATCAGTTTTTCACATTTACTGTAGTGTGATGGAACACCTTTGGAGATGTGCCGCGGGGAGCCCCCGCCGGGCGGGGCAGGCGGTGGCTACGTGCCACAAATTGAAGAGAACAGGAGGACAGTTAGTGCAACCGGGGAAACCTCTAAGGTCAGGGCAGGAAAGGGCTAAAAGCTGAATCAGCTTCACATGGGTGCGGGGGGGTCTGAGCAGGGAGGGATGGAGGGGCGATGGACAGAGGGGGATAGGAGGACGCAATACCTGCAATGAGAAAAATATGGATTCCTGTCTCCAAGACAAATTGATCTCTTGTGTGCAGGAGGAACAGCCTCCGAAGGGAATTCGGCTCACACAGAGAAAGAGAGACGAAAAGACTGGAAAAGATGGGGAGATTTACTGTCGGGATGGATGTCGGTGCCTTTCTGCAGAAGAAATATGAAAACTGTACATATGACTGTACATATTGGCTGATAAAACTCACTTAGCAAAATCAAAGTAAAATCAAATTAATTCGTGAGAGAGAGAGAGAGAGAGAGAGAGAGAGAGAGAGAGAGAGAGAGAGAGAGAGAGAGAGACCAAGTAGTTAGAGAGATAAGGTATTGGCAGGGTCAGGCAATACCCAGCCTCCATCCCTACATGAGCTCCCGAGTGGCGCAGCAGTCTAAGGCACTGCATGCTTCAGGCGTCACTACAGACACCCTGGTTCGAATCCTGGCAATATCACAACCTGCTGTGATTGGGAGGCACACAATTTGCCCAGCATTGTCCGGGTTTGGCCGGTGTAGGCTGTCATTCTAAATAAGAAGTTGTTCTTAACTTGCCTAGTTAAATAAAAATGAATGACAGGAGTCTGTTGTGGAGCCACATAATGAAAAGCTTCTTACAGCTGGACCACAGTGATTCCTGCTGTAGCCCTTTGTTGGGGAGGAGTCGGAGCTCCAGACACCTGTTTCTGACAGCAGGCTCCCCCTTTGTACACCGTACAGGGATTAATCCAGGCTGAAATGGCTGTTGCCGTCATGCCAAGTCCATCCACTATCACCACCGCCACCACTTGGGGGACATTTCAACAGGGAGTGGGGGAGAGTCCTCCTGTTAAGCGTGTGCCCCAAATGGTGCCCTTTAATGTGCACTACTTTTGACCAGAACCCTATGGGCCTTGGTCAAAAATGGGTGCGCGTTAAAGGGAACATGCTGCCGTTTGGGACGCACCCCTAAGTTCCATTAGGTTAAACACTCATTTTTCAGACAGCATGGAGATAGGAGACTCACGCTGGGAGGAAATCTGTGGCTAGACTGCTGCATGTATGGCAGCGCCCAGTTGACAGTGCCAGTGCCAGTGCCAGCGAAGCTACCTACTGTAGCCTGGCCTACCTCACAGTGCTGGAGACATCATGCTTTCATGTTTCATGTTCTCTAGGTTGGAAACGTGTTGTATACTTTGTGTAGTCCCACTAGAAATTACAAGCCATTTTAGACAAATGAAGTCCAGTAACTACATTCTGGAGGATCCTGGTATTGAGACTAATAAACTGTGATGCTATTGCAAGGGTCTCTCTTCTAGAGTATTATGAATTACGAATGGATGATATAGTGCCAGGTGGGTAAATAATGAACGGTGCTATTTGTCGGATGACAGACAGTTTAAGAGACTAAGTTTAAGACGAAGGCAGCGTAGCTATTTAAATGAAGTACTAAGCAAAGAATTATGAGCCACAACAGCGTAAAACAAATTGCCATACAGTCTATACAACAGACTAAAAATATCTTTATATGCATATCTTTAACAATTTAACGACTATTCCACATATGGGTTCAACCTCATTTCATTCAAATGACGTGGAAACAATGTTGATTTGACCAGTGGGTAAGCTTACACACATAACGTATTATGTCGTAGCCTACATTCGCTTCAATGATTTAAAGCATTTTGTTTTCTTTTTCCTTCAACAGCCATCGCTTTGACACCTTTAATATTATATAGTCTGGGATTGGCACCTGTCAGTGTGTGTGCAGCCCTGTGAGTAACAGGGACAGACAGGTTGTTACAGACAGGTCCCCGGGTCACACTACTGGCTACTCCTGTCCTGACCTCTGTGTGGGAGATGAGCTACATGTGAAAAGAATCATCTAGGAATGTCGCTTTTTGCATTTGGAAGATTAGAAGAGCCATTAATAAATAGTGTGGTGTTCATTATGTATTATTTTTAAGGGTATTATAAAACCTTGGGCATTTTATTTAAAAAACACATACGTTCATATTCTGATAAGATTTGATTTACTGACATGATATTATTTTGTATATATATATATATATATATATATATATATATATATATATATATATATATACACTTACAGAAATATTTTTTTCCTCATCAATCCACACACAATAGCCAATAATTACAAAGCAGAGACAGGTTTTTAGATTTTTTTTGCTAATTTCTGACATAAAAAAAAATGAAATATCACATTTACAAAAGTATTCAGACCCTTCTCTCAGTACTTTGTTGAAGCACCTTTGACAGTGATTACAACCTCAAGTCTTCTTGGGTATGACACTACAAGCTTGGCACACCTGTATTTGGGGAGTTTCTTCCATTCTTCTCCGCAAATCCTCTCAAGCTCTGTCAGGTTGGTTCGGGAGCATCGCAGCACAGCTATTTTCAGGTATCTCCAGAGATGTTCGATCGGGTTCAAGTCCGGGCTCTGGCTCTGCCACTCAAGGACATTCAGAGACTTGTCCCAAAGCCACTTCTGCGTTGTCTTGGCTGTTTGTTAGGGTCGCTGTCCTGTTCGAAGGTGAACCTTCGCCCCCCAGTCTGAGATCCTGAGCGCTCTGAGGCAGGTTTTTATCAAGATGCTCTCTGTACTTTGCTCCGTTCATCTTTCCCTCGATCCTGACTAGTCTCCCAGTCCCTGCCACTGAAAACATCCAGACAGCATGATGCTGCCACCACCATGATTCATCGTAGGGATGGTGCCAGGTTTCCTCCAGACGTGACGCTTTGCATTCAGGCCAAAGAGTTCAATCTTGGTTTCATCAGGCCAGATAATCTTGTTTCTCTCTGTTTGAGAGTTTTTAAGTGTCTTTTGGTAAACTCCAAGTGGGCGGTCATGTGCCTTTTACTGAGGAGTGGCTTCCGTCTGGTCACTCTACAATAAAGGCCTGATTGTTGGAGTGCTGTAGAGATGGTTGTCCTTCTGGAAGGTTCTCCCATCTCCACAGAGGAACTCTGGAGCTCTGTCAGAGTGACCATCGGGTTCTTGGTTCACCTCCCTCACCAAGGCCTTTCTCCCCCAATTGCTCAGTTTAGCCGGGCGGCCATCTCTAGGAAGACTCTTGGTGCTTCCAAACGTCATCCATTTAAGAATGATGGCGGCCACTGTGTTCTTGGGGACCTTCAATGCTGCAGAAATGTTTTGGTGCCCTTCCCCAGATGTGTGCCCCAACACAATCCTGTCTCTGAGCTCAACAGACAATTTCTTCGACCTCATGGCTTGGTTTTCGCTCTGACATGCACTGTCAATTGTGAGACCTTATATAGAAAGGTATGTGCCTTTCCTTAATCATATTCAATCAATTGAATTTACCACAGGTGGAGTCCAAGTTGTAGAAACATCTCAAGGATGATCAACGGAAACAGGATGCAGCTGAGCTCAATTTCGAGTCTCATAGCAAAGGGTCTGAATATTTATGTAAATATGTGTTGTTCTTTTTTTTAATACATATGCAAACATTTTGAAAAACCTGTTTTCCCTTTTTTGCTATGGGGTATTGTGTGTAGATTGATGAGGATTTTGCTGTAATGTGAAAAAAGTCAAGTGGTCTGAATACATTCCGAATGCACTATATATACATATACACTATACAAATCTGTGGAAATACTTATATGATGACAGGGTTTATTTTCTACATACATTTCTATTTCTAAAGCAAGTCAGGGCGTCTTCATTCGTGTGTCTGTCCATAACAGTCACAGACAGCATATCTATCTAAGCGAATAGCAGCACTGAGATTCTAACGCCATCTATCATCCTGTTCCTTCCCATGGCCTGTTTGTGTTTGCCTTGTCCACTGCACAATACAGAATCCATGTAATGCATCAAGCCATGATTTCTGACAGAAGTGGAGGTAATAACTTTAGGAAACCTTGTTCGACTGTTACTTTCTCTTTCACTGGCCCCGCCACTGCTGTTATGTCAGCCATCGATCGTGTCCGGAGACAACTCATTTCATTTCAGTCACACGCCATGATGGACCTGTGTGCCTCAGCTCCTGACTTATTCCAGACCCTTCCATTTCTCTGCCTGGCTGGCTGGCTCAGGGATGGGAATGTGGAGTGGGAATGTCTTATGCTTGGGAAGTCTATTGATCTGCCGTGTCGTTGGTTGGACAGACAGCTCAAGAGGAACTGACACTTTTCCCTTAGAGTCATTTATTTCCTTTGTCAATGAGGGCTAGCTGCTCCCCGTCTTTGATTTCTAATATATATCTGTTTGCATTTGGAATGTACTGAAGATGAATAGATATTCAGCAGCTCTTGGTAGGACACTGGAAGTTTGCTTTAAACATATATAGGTTGAAACTGACATTTTTGGCAAGATGCCTTAATTAGGCATTTTGTACTGTACTGTTTGCAGCTTTCATTGGGAATGTACATACAGTACATACTGTACAATAACATTACTTTTTGGTTGCTATGCTTGGTGTTGTAGCCCCCAGGTCACAGGTCAATCCTGATTTTTAACAGTGTTCAGTCCCTAACCAATACCTGGCCTCGAGGGCCTCGCAGCTAAGATACAAACGCAAACTGACACATGACTAAAAGGGGCAAGGGCAAAAAGTGTCCTTTTGTTATTAAATATTCTCCTTGTTCAGAAAAATCTACATCCCAAATGGTAATATGTTAGATAGGAGAACACACATGTAGACTTAAATGAAAAAAGAATAGGCAACGCTTTTAAATTCATTACTGTGAGAGCGTGTGTGGTCGTGCTAGTTCCTCAGGTCAGGGCTGTAATGCAAATTGCCCTGTCACTTCATTGGCTGTGGGATGGGTAGACGGGGGGAATTCAGGCCGCCGAACCTCCAACACACTTACACAGAGAAAACCAACCTCAGGCTAAACTAAGCCTCAACCTGAACTTGTTCTGCATCCCAAATGCCAACCTATTATCTTTAGAGTGCACTAATGTTGACCAGGGCCCATATGGGCTTCTGTCAAAAGTAGTGCACTATATAGGGAGTAGGGCACCATTTGGGAAGTACTTTGGAGTTCATTTTGTCTCACCACGTCTGGAGCTAAAAAAAAATAGCCCCAAGACAATTTTTTCTTCCGCTTCCTTACTGTTTCAGTGCAAGTTCTGGAATTACAGGGTGAAAGGTAATTCGGAACAAGGCAAGAGAGCTTATTTTCAGCTCTCCCAATTGTTCAGACAGCAAGGCCTAGTCGCTGAAACCTCTATTTGCTACACTGGAAAATTAGGGATAATATTTCTGACAAGCCTGCAGCTGGAAAGGAAATAGTGTGGAGAAAGGTGCTATTCAAATCAGAAATGCGGTCCCTTCCAAGTGAAGTGCAAGCCCAACGTTTACTAAGGTGTTTAACCACCTCAGAATCAAATAAATAACTATTTTTAATATCTCTTTAGAAATCACTCCAATATGTATTTTTTAAAAAAATGCAAAATCCATCATTCCTCAAAACATTTCATTGTCTCCTGCAGTATTTTAGTACTCTCGGGTTTGATCACCTCAAAGCGGTTAAACAACCCAGGAAGACTTTGACATGGTCACGCAGTGTTAGTTTATCAGAGTGGGGGTAAGAGAAAAAGTTCATGAAATACCTCAGGGATTAAAGCCTGTGAGGCTCTGTGAGTCTGGCATCTGTGCTGGAAACGGTTAAAACCTTTTGCACCTGCTGCCCAAGTCTCTGACAAGCCTTCCCCTCCATGCACCACCCTCCACCATTTGGGAAAGCAGCTAGCAGGCTGTTGAAAGTCACTCTTGCCTGGAATTCAAAGGCCCTTCACCTGACTAATGAAACCAGCCAATTTAGCTGAAACATAAGTTGGGCTTGTAGATAGCACTGAGGCATTTATTTAAAGTGAGAGTTCTTACTTCAAAGGGTCTAAGAGAGTGCCAACCGAAGCACGGCGAGAGAGCGCAGAGTTACGGGGAGGTGGGCAAATCTGCAAAGCGCTGGAGCTGAAAGAGGCTAGTCACCTCATCAGGAATAGATTTTACGAGCCCTGTTGCTTTAATCCTGACAAGCCGTCTACCATTAAGCACCGTATGTCTGTCTGTCGCCCCTATTCCCTTCTCCCTTGCTTTCCCTAAAACACATTTCATTTCGCTGTTGAAGACATCAGGTTTAGGATGAGAATGTTTTTGAATGTATTTATGGTGTTAGTAAGTCAGCCGAGTGGTGATCAGAGGGAAAGGTTGTTGGACTAGGTTCTGTGTGGTTTTGATGATTAGGTAGGACCCATGCAGGCTCCCTCCAAAACGAGGGTTTGTGCTTCTTTTGTAAGTGGGATAAAATCAATATTCCAACTCCGGGAGCCTTCAAAGGCATCCAAAAGTAGCCAAGTGAAAATACTTCTGTGTGTGTGAAGTCATCAATCGAAGCGCAATCGTTGTTGATCTGGATTCTGCTTGTATGAAACAAAGAAAGGTGTTTCAAAAATAAACATAAAGAAAAGTCAAATCACAGAACCGTAGATGTATTCCGTTTGTACGGGGAACACAACTTTCTTTCACAGATCACCGGGCTGTTTCATCTGGAATGCCTCTTACAGTACATGTAAAAGTTTTCACTGTTTTGATGATATGCTACAGTACCATTGCTATGATGATTAAAGGCCAGCTATGCAACCTACCGTAAAACTACGGAGAGATCCAAATCCAAAATGAACATTCAAAATATTTGGTTGATGAGAGGGCCCACTTCTTGTAATTGTTATAAAGACATAACGTGCAACGTTGACATGCAATAGAAACACCTCCTGTAAGTAAATGCGTAAACAGAGTTATTTTTCCCCCCGATCCTTCTCTGTACTTTTCAGCAGCAGAAGCCATGGAAACATCTGTTTAACACGAGCAAATGTCAGCTAATTATTTTACCAAAGCGTGTTTCTAATTGATCGACTGGGGACCAGCTGTGGAACGGGGCGTGCATCTCTACGTTCAGAGAGCAAGACAAGAGGGATTGTGGGTAGACAGAGAGCTCCTATCACTACACGGCACCGGGGCCCGACCTGCTCTGTAATTACTTCATTCACATGAACCAACATAACACAAACCTGCAAACCTTGACAGTAGTCCGGGGAGGAGTGTGAGTGCTACTGTTAACCCTTTACCAAGCAGACATAATCTGTTTGACGGTTTCATACTCAGAGACATTTTCTCACCAGGTCCTATTTATATGATCATAATGTAGTACCATGTCATTTTAATGGCTTTAAGTATATATGTGTCAGGTACAAATATAGGCCATCACGTTGACAAAGACAAGTGAATTGAAGCGTCAGTGTTCCACTGAGATGCACACTACCGGTCAAAAGTTTTTAGAACAACTACTCATTCAAGGGCCTTTCTTTCTACCAGCTTCACCTGGAATGCTTTTCCAACAGTCTTGAAGGAGTTCCCACATATGCTGAGTACTTGTTCGCTGTTTTTCCTTCACTCTGCAGTCTGACTCATCCCAAACCATCTCAATTTGGTTGAGGTCGTGGGATTGTGGAAGCCAGGTCATCTGATTCAGCACTCCATCACTCTCCTTTTTGGTAAAATATCCCCTACACAGCCTGGAGGTGTGTTGTGTCATTGTCCTTTAGTAGTGGTTTCTTTGCAGACATTCAACCACAAAGGCCTGATTCACACAGTCTCCTCTGAACAGCTGATGTTGAGATGTGTCTGTTACTTTAATTTATTTGGGCTGCAATTTCTGAGGTTGGTACCTCTAACTCTGGGTCGTCCATTCCTATGGCAGTCCTCAAGAGAGCCAGTTTCATCATAGAGGTTGATGTTTTTTTGCGATTGCACTTGAAGAAACTTTCACAATTCTTGAAATGTTCCGTATTGACTGACCTTCATGTCTTAAAGTAATGATGGACTGTCATTTGTCTTTGATTATTTGAGCTGTTCTTGCCATAATATGGACTTGGTCTTCTACCAAATAGGGCTATCTTCTGAATACCACCCTTATCTTGTCACAACACAACTGATTGGCTCAAACGCATTAAGAAGAAAATACACTCCACAAATCAACTTTTAAGCACAACTGTTACTTGAAATGCATTCCAGGTGACCACCTCATGAAGCTGGTTGAGAGAATGCCAAGAGTGTGCAAAGCTGTGATCAAGGCAAAGAAAGGGTGGCTATTTGAAGAATCTCAAACATAAAACATATTTAGATTTGTTTAACACTTTTTTGGTTAATACATGATCCCAGATGTGTTATTTCATAGTTTTGATATCTTCACTATTATTCTACAATGTGGAAAATAGTACAAATAAAGAAAAACAGCTTGTAGGAGTGTCTCTTTGATGCACCTCCCCTTTGCACACACACACACACGCACGCACGCACACACACACACACACACACACACACACACACACACACACACACACACACACACACACACACACACACACACACACACACACAAACACGCACACACACAAACACGCACACACGCACACAACCACACCCCAACATGATCGTCACAGTGACTTTATATGCAGCACACAGCCGGCAAATCATTGTTTCCTGCTATAAAAAAGGGGACTAAATAATATTTGAGATCTAGCTAAACTAGACCTCAACTAGAGAGACGATTGAGAAGCCATGAGAAGGGAAACTCTTTCAGACTAAAACATCAAAGCTGTTTTTTTCTCTCCTTCTCCCTTTCCCTTTCCACCATTCTTCCACAAGGGTCTCTGGAGTACAGTCTTTACTCCTGAGTTTTTTTCCACGGGTAAGTTTGAGTGCTCCTTCAAAATCTGTTCTTTAAAAAGTCCACCAAAGAGAGGCAGCCGAGAGTGAGTGAGCGAGAGAGAGGGAAAGGTGGAGGAGAGATGGAGCTGTTAGGGTGGCTCCTTCAAAATCTATGATGCAAAGTTCACCAAAGGGAGGCAGCCGAGAGTGAGTGAGGGAGAGAGAGGGAAAGGCGGAGGAGAGAGGGAGCTGTTAGGGTAGCTCCTTCAAACTCTATGATGCAAAGTTCACCAAAGGGAGGCAGCCGAGAGTGAGTGAGGGAGAGAGAGGGAAAGGCGGAGGAGAGAGGGAGCTGTTAGGGTAGCTCCTTCAAACTCTATGATGCAAAGTTCACCAAAGAGAGGCAGCCGAGAGTGAGTGAAGGCGAGAGAGGGAAATCTAAAGGAGAGAGAGAGAGAGAGAGAGAGGTAAAGAGAAATCTTCCACTGGCAGTATGGACTAGGAAAAGGCTCAAGCATGACTAAAAAGTACATTCACCGCTAGTCAGTGAATTTTGCTCCCTATTTGTCACTGCCACCTTGGAGAGCGGTAAGCATTAATAATGCATGGGCACTGGGAATGTATTAGCGGCTATCCTAGCGGAGAGAAATCAGTCGGGACCCCGGACGCACTGTGGAGAGGGAGCTGTTAGGGGGAACACGAAGCACGGACGGGAGAAGAGAGGGAGAGGAGAGAGAAAAGCTTTGGTGCATGGTGCTCCAGCCCAGTCGTTCTCTCCGTGTCTCTGTCTCTCTCTTTTTCTCCCTCTCTCTCTCTCTCTCACTCTCTCTCCTCTTCTTATTTATTGAAGAGGTTTTTGGAGACGTGTCAGGTGTGGCGCTTGCAATGCATCATCGGAGAAAGAGCCCCAGCCAAAGTCCCCAGGAAGGGAGGATAATTGAGTTCATTGATCAAATAGAGGTGGTGGAGGTACCCTGACGAGTACCTCCACCACCACTATCTCGTCTGTCTGCTACCTTTGTGTAACACTAGAAAGGACCTGCCCTGGGGTCACAGACTCTCCCTACCGCCAGCTAGCTAGGTAAACAAGGGAGTAGTGACAGGCTCTGGGTTCCAAATGGCACCCTATTCCTTAAGTAGTGCACTACTTTTGAACAGAGCCCTATGGGACCTGTTCAAAACGAGGGCATGATATAGAGAATATGGAGCCAATTGGGATGCAGGAAGGGAGTAAACAGCCTCGTCATTCCATTTGCAGAAAATATGCTTTTCTCATCTCTCCAGGGCTGTGTCTGTAATTTCTATTATTCTACTGCAAAGACCTCCATCTGCTATATCTAATCTATCTCACCAGTTGTTTGAAAACCAAACCTACCAGATGAAATTGCAGGTTCAACACCTTTGTGAATGTGATCGACGACTAACTAGACCTCATCGCAATTTATGTCTCCATCATCTGACCCGCTTCACATATTCACACAATCTGAATTAAAATTGTGTGCATCAATAAAAACACATTTTATATTCAGATATCAGATACGGACAGCACCTGTACATATCGAAATATGCCCATAATTACACAGTGGCACACAGGAATAGATAGCTTTTCATTCCAGCAAGACTAGTTTTCATGTTCTCACAGAGGAAACAGATCACAGGACAGACACTACTCTCAAATTCACTGCATGTGGAAAGCAACCACACACACACACACACACACACACCACAAAAAAACACTGGGCCTTGCTAGGGCTTGCCACAATCCGTATTCTTCTGACTGTGTCATTTCTTGTCAGTTTTAGGACCTCTCTCTGTCTTTATATTCTTCTCAACTCGACAGAAAGACCCTCATGGCTGGCCAAGTCCCAGACAGTCACAGCTTTGTGTGAAAGGAGGGAAAAGAGAAAATAAAGGTATGACAGTTGTAGCTTCAGATGGGAGTGTGATCCTTTGATCACATCACTTAACTTTCTAACACTGTGACTGGGCCAAGTCACTAATGACATTCTGAGGCCTGTAGATAGGCCCCGAGCCTGAACGTGACACAGTCCATCTGCTGTTCAAACTTTTGGCTCCATGAGCCACACACACACACACACACACACGCACACGCATGCGCACGCGCACACACACACACATGCACGCACACGCACACAAACACACAAACATACACTCAATTGGAAACACTTTGAAATGGTGTACTGGTAATATCTGTGATATTTTACAACCACCATTTTTCTGGAAGACCCCCTGGTACCTTTCGTTGAGGTACAGCGAGGTCTGTGTGTTGCACCTTAAGGCACCAGAAAGGATTTACAACAAACGGTAGCAATGAATAGAATGGTAGGTTGTGACACCCAATGTCCCCATTCTATCCTGCCTTATCCTCTTATACACTTCTCCAGTACACACACACACACGCACACACACACGCACACGCACACACACACGCACACACACACACACACACACACACACACACACACACGCACGCGCCCACGCGCGCACGCACGCACGCACACACGCACTCACACACACACACACACACGCACTCACACACACACACACACACACACACACACACAAACACAAACACAAGCAGTCATATCAAAGTAATGTTCCTCAGAGACTGACGTTTTTAGACACATACACATCAGTGACGGGCCGCAGAGATTCCATCTGATGGCTCAGAGCTACGAGAACACTCTTTGCAATTTCCAATAAAGTGAAGCTAGATTTAGTGTGAGCCTAGGGGTATTCCTCCAGGGCATGTTTCAAGGCATTACAGCTAGCTCGCTGTTACACACACAGGGAGATGTCGAACACACGCACACTCACACATACATACTGTACACACACGCACACACGCACACACACACACACACACACACACACACACACACACACACACACACACACACACACACACACAAAGAGATGACCAGTGACAGCTTATACTTACTGTAGTCTGTCACAGAGTGCTCAATACACACACACACACACACATACATACACGCACGCACACAGTTCCTAGTAGATTAGAGCGCTGTAGTATAACACACGTCACAATATGATTGTTACTATAGGGCACTATTTCATTTGAGTCGTACTTCCACTATCTGTATAGATGTGACTGGAATGTGATCGGACTCTTCTGATACGGCGAGTGGCACTCCATCTTAATCGCTCCGGCTCTGAGAGACATACATTGGCATGGCGCGGTTCAATTTGCATGTTATCACTTCAGACATCCGATGTTTTGTAAATGACAGCGTGCTGCAGAGTTCAGTTGAGAAGATCAGAGCTCCTGATGTTCTGCCCGCTACATGTTTTAAAAGTTGAAAGCGATTCATCAAATATACGCGTTGACATTTTCTAAGAGTTTCAGTCAGCGGTATCCAGGCCAGGACTCCTCCTGCGTCGGTAGGAAGACCTCATAACAGGAAACATCTCGTTTAATATTTCCGTGAACAATCGTGACCTATGGTACTAGACCATATTACAGTTTTTTTCGATTGCTAACGACAGTGGGCACAACTGGAGTCACATGTGCAAAACTCTAACTACAGTCTGCACTACCAACACCTCACCTGAGCTAAACAGTTCACATCACCTGCAAAACTCATTCCAAGCAACACAACTCTTAACACATGGCTCAAAACACGCTCAGAGGGGCTAATCCTGCCTCTCTCTAGCATCAGGCCACAGGTTTTCTTCAACATCACATCTAATGTTTTCTCTTGCCATGCACCTGGGGAAGAACCTTCTGGAGTGCCTTATCCATCCCTGGCAGTCCTCTGGACTCGTGTCCTCACATCCGGCACGCATGGCTTCCAAAAGAGACATTTGGTCATGTGGGTGGTGACCAAACACTTTCCACCTCCAGGCAGAGAAAAACTCCTCTATTGGGTTGAGGAAGGGTGAATATGCAGGCAGGTACAAAACCATACATCTGTGATGTGCTGCAAACCAATCTGTGACAGCTGCAGAGTGGTGAAAAGCAACGTTATCGCAAACTATGACAAAAACTTGGGGGTTTCTTACTGGCTCCCCCTGTTCTGCTGGCACTAGCTGAGCATAGAGCTGTTCTAGGAAAGCTATAAGCATTTCTGTGTTGTATGGGCCAATGAGTGGTGTGTTGAGAAGCAAACCATCATTGGCCATTGCAGCACACATGGTGATATTCCCCCCCTTTGGCCTGGAGCCTCCACAGTGGCCCTTTGACCTATAACATTCCTTCCTCTGCGCCGTGTTTTGGCAAGGTTAAATCCAGCTTCATCGATAAATACAAATGAATGTGGTCTTTCTGTTACGGTGCGTGAATGAGGACCCAAAAGCGAATTAACGTAAACAGAACTTCTTTAATAACAAAACATAGGTAGGCTCAGATGGACCGGCAGATTCCGACAGGACAGGACAAGGTTGCAGCAAACATGACGATAGTCTGGTTCAGGCATGAAAAACACAAACAAGAATCCGACAAAGACAGGAACAAAAACAGAGAGAGATATAGAGGACTAATCAGAGGGAAAAAGGGAACAGGTGGGAAAAGGGGTGACGAGGTAGTTAGGAGGAGACAAGGAACAGCTGGGGGAAAGAGGGGGAGAACAGGTAACCTAATAACGACCAGCAGAGGGAGACAGGGTGAAGGGAGAGGACAGAAACAAGACACAACATGACAATACATGACACTTTCCAGTGCTTCCACCTCCATTACTCTCTGAAAAACAGTAAGTGCACAGTTTTACTGTAGAAATGCTAGTGTTTTTTTTTTACTGTAAATATTTTGTATAGCTGTGTACGTAACCTCGGACGTCTTACCTGGACATATTGGTATCTTTGCTCTTTTACCCGTTCACTGTTTCTCTCGATCGGTACAGTGTATAACTGTTTCATTGTTACTTGGTGTTTCTTTAGGACTCTAGCAATAGTTGTGCTGACAGAATTAACATTTTCAAATATATCATTATTAGCCAGCACTCTATCTTGAATCTCCCGCAGTTTTATTGCATTGTTGACAACAACCATGTCAACAATAGCATTTTCCTGCGCATCTGAAAATATTTTTCCTCTTCCCCCTGTTGGGGGCAGCCTTTGGGTCCTGTTGTAAAAATATATTTTACAGTCAAACTTACTGTAATATATATCTGTGTAAATATTCTATAATTGCAATACAAAATAGATTCCTGTAATGTTTTCATTTACTGTAAGGATGTAACTCTCACCTGTTTGCATGATGGAAAATTCACATTACAGATGCCACTGTGGATCTTTGCAGATTGGGTTGCACCCTCAACCCTGCCTCTCTCAATGAGAGACCATGGTTCACGACATGGTCTATAAGTGTAGCCCTTATTTCATCTGAAATAACAGCTCTTTGTCTTCTTTGTCTTCCTCCACGCATCCGTCCTCTCCCTGCCACCCTTCTCCCTCCACGAACCCATCTTCCTTGTTCCATTTCCAAAATGAGTCTTTCTGAGCTCTACCTATATATACTGTAATATGTGTGTGTGTTCACTAACAAGTCTAAAACAAGACACCTGCTTAGCCTTTCAGCTGAAATTGCAATCAGCAGTGTTTGAAAGGCACAAGGCTGAAATCTATTCCGTTTTGAATGTGTGGTTCACAGTTTTGACAGCAGTGTGTTAGCATTTGAACAAAGTGCTGTAAATCCACAGTGTTGTGCAGGTTGTGGTTAAAGTCATGTGATAAGTGTGTAGAGTTTTGAAAACTGTGTTCAAGCAATGAAAAACTAACTAGAGTTTGGTCCACATGAACTGCTGCTGTGCAGACTGTAGTTAGAGTTTTGCACATGTGACTCCAGTTGTGTCCACTGTCGTTTAGCAATCGAAAAAAACTGTAAACGTCCTGTAGAATCTCCCTGTTTATAGAATCCTATTCAATAGGATTTAAAACGCACTCCTACTCCGAGACGCTTTGTAAACCAGGGCCTAGACACTCCTGACTGATCGCTCACTAACGTTTTGTCCTCAGACGATGGAAGGAGGACGTTCTAACTATGAGGATGTACTATGAGGAAGGTGCAACAGCAAATTAGGCAGCAAGTGATTCTAATGGGTTTACAGTTGAGGATTTCAGGAGAAGGTGTTACTGTCATCTCTCAGTTTTAGGCTATCAGGTAGACCAGATATTCTAAAGATTTAAAGGGATACCTAACGCAGCCAACGTGAGACATTTCAAATTGTTATTCTAGCCGATGGGAGCTGGTATTAGGAGTTTCAATTTTTTTTTACCATTCGCTTTCACTTCCCTTTAAATGGGATACTTCAATGTCCAGACAGATACGTCTGTGTGCAACTGTATACAGAAGTGTCAAAATGTAGAACATCAAAATGACATGCAGGCTAGACAGTGAGAATACCAAACAAACGTGTTTCACAGTAGGTGGTTTTTCTAAAGGTGTAATAAAATTGCATTGTAAGTGTGTGTGTGTGTGTGTGTGTGTGTGTGTGTGTGTGTGTGTGTGTGTGTGTGTGTGTGTGTGTGTGTGTGTGTGTGTGTGTGTGTGTGTGTGCGTGTGTGTGTGTGTGTGTGTGTGTGTGTGTGTGTGTGTGTGCGTGTGTGTGTGTGCGTGTGTGTGTCCGTGCGGCCACATCCCTGACAGGAGAGGGTAGGTGTGTGAGTGGTATGGATCGGCAGTGGTCTGGTCAGTGCAGCAGAGCGTGTGTTGTCAGAGGTTACTCCCTCTTTGATTCCACCTCTGCAGAGTAAGCTGTGGTTCACCTCCCGCACACTCGACTCGTTTATCTTGTGACAGTCTGGGATTCTCCCCATTCTGTCTGCATCAATCATTTTCAATCACATCCCGCCAGCACACTGCAGACCAGGGATCGCTACTCTGCAAGCACACAGGCACGCAAGAGACGCTCATGCAGCCACACACACACACACAGAGACACATATTAATTTATCCAAACACACACAGAGCAAAAGTCTTACAAACAGTAAAAATGGACTCAGATCATTTGAACTTCTCACAAAACAACAACTTTTTGAAAGGGCGATCTACAAAAGTAGAAAGTTTACTTGTGTGTTGGTCGAAGTACTGTAATGACTTCCTTGTGAGTGAAAAACATTTGGAATACACATAGCGAGCTCTGATGAGAAACAATATTTACACACCAGAGCATCAGTCTGCAGCCGAGGCACAGCAGGAGAGCAGAGAGCCCCACACCCCTCTGTTACTGCAGCCGGGAGTGGCTGCAGCCCACCAGCTATCCCAAGGCAGGATTTTAATGATGAGGAGGGGGGAGCGGGGAGAGCTTTTGGGGAAACTGTCTGCGGAAGGTTCTGGGGGAGGGAAGCGGGGGAAAGGGGGGGAGTGGGGGAAGTGGAGCTTGGGCTTCTTTCCTTTGTATGTGCGTGTGGGTGGGAGTGTGTGTGTGTGTGTGTGTGTTGGTGCCAAGACCCAGGAACAAGAAAGCTCTTGCAGGTCAGTCACACACAGAGACACACACTTGAGGCGTTGGTCTGGACCATGTAATTGTATTCAATATGATCTTAAAAAGCACTCCTAGAATCAGCACTCCTACTCTGAGATGCTTTGTGAACAAGGGTCCTAGATATTTCGGAAATGATCGCTCGCTAAAGTTTGTTAACCAGAAGCTGTAATGAGGATGTTCCGGAGAATCTTATCAGGTGTAAAAGCAACAACAACAACAAAAATAAAGGAACAAGACAGCTGTTACAGGTCAGCCAAACAGACACACATACGCTGGTTTGGACCACCTCGATTGGCTGGGTCCCCAAACTCAGCGGGATATTTGCCTCAGATTGTAGCCAGGCCCGGCCTCAGTGTGTGTTTGTGTACATGTGTATATGTGTGTGTGCGTGTCAGTGGAGGCTGCTGAGGGGAGGACGGCTCATAACAATGGCTGGAATGGAGTGAACGGAATGGTATGAAACGCAGGGAAGCCATGTTTCCGATACCATTCCATTTACTTCATTTCAGCCATTGTTATGAGCTGTTCTCCCCTCAGCAGCCTCCATTGGTGTGTGCGTGTGTGTGCGTGTGTGCGCGGAGAGGACATTGTGGGGTCTGCATGGAGACAGGGGGAGATCTACATCAGTCTGCTGTCTCCCTGCAACGTGAATGTGATACAGATCGTTCTTTCAATTGTAGTATTGTATTGAGCTGTACTCAGACTCCCGAGCCCCCTGCCCTATTCATCTGTATATGATACCAGTGAAAAGAGCTCCAGTATTCTATGCGGTACAAATTAAACAAACATTGAAAGCATTATAGAATTTAGTGACAAGGTTGTTTTTCAACCTTGTCACTAAACGATGCGTACGCTTTAATACGATGATCTATTAAGGATATGTAAGGATATGTCAAAAGCAATATTCCAAAGGTAAGATAATCCCCTGCCAATCTGAGGTTGCCATCATCATCTCAAACGCATTAGGTATTGACAACAAACACGCACAAAATGATGTCAAGATGACTATTAAGCTCTCAGACTAAAGGCATGTGGAGAAACGAAGTCATCTAGATCATTCAAGATAGGTAACTAAATGAGATACAGCGAGGCAGGGAATTCTGGGTCATGGTGGACGGTCTTACTCTTCTCTCTCTCTCTCTCTCTCTCTCTCTCTCTCTCTCTCTCTCTCTCTCTCTCTCTCTCTCTCCATATGTGTGGTCGGATCATCTGGAACTCATTCTCCTTTATTATGTCAGAGCTGGGAAAATGTTTAACATAGATAAACTCAATTCCTTCCAAAATGATGTGCTTTTACTTGGCAATGAAAAAGACTACCCTCGAATACGTCAAGCTTAACACGTTTGACAGGTTAGATTAGTCAGAGAACAAAGTAAAACGTCAACAAATTCTCAGCCCTTTATTTGAAGCTGAAAGGCGTTTGTCTGTTTCTAACCAACACGCATTGCATGCACAGTTTGTTAGCGTTGGAAGAACAATTTGCCAGCCCCTTATTTAAGTTGACACATAATGCACCCACCGAAATCAAAATCATTTTTTTGCTCTGTGATGTGCCATTACTCTGTATGACAAAATATTGAATTAATAAGCAGACCCCAGACACAGGCAGGCATCACGGAGAAGTGACCGGGAGGAGAGTGACCGTCTACACATTTTCCTAATGGATCAGACAACTGTGGCTGTGTCCACTCACTTGATGGGACGCTGACCTCAGAGGGTGGTCAGTCTATTGTATATGTATCAGAACAAGTTGGTTGTATATGTATTTATATCCCAAATGAATAATACCGTTGTGTTTTGTATTTCAAAATGAATCAGCATACTTTTTGAGGTCGACAGTACAGTGTTTTCAACATACACCTACAGTAAACCATCTCTACTTCGTTCTTCTCACGTTGACCTTCTAACGACGCTCTCTCATATCCCACGGTTCCTATAAACCCCATGTTGTTTTGGGGCCACTTCCATGTGTCTGTGAGGAACAAACAAAAGCAACGCTCAGTAGCCCGCTTCTGTTACAGGTCGTCAGATCTTCCACGGCGGTATCCGGCGATGAGTTAAAGCAACTCCCCAGGCGGGAGTTTACTACGACGACGCAGCGAGCAAAAACACCCGGCACAAGGGAAGGTAGCGCCGAGGATGTTGTGGAAATGAGATACAGGATGGAGATAAAGGGAACGTAATC
Organism: Oncorhynchus mykiss; assembly: GCF_013265735.2. Classification (NCBI taxonomy): domain Eukaryota; kingdom Metazoa; phylum Chordata; class Actinopteri; order Salmoniformes; family Salmonidae; genus Oncorhynchus; species Oncorhynchus mykiss. Next base: position 24,094,485 of record NC_048571.1, read on the forward strand.
ATAACAAATGACCCTGTGTTATCACAGATGTAGACGATAGGGTTAAACATGTGGGAGAGCGCCTGGGGGCGGTGAGCGGAGGCTCTTACAACCTGTTATTTTCCTCAACAAACCGCTTGGACATGGGATATCATCCTGAGTTATAGCAGGTTATTCCGAATGATCCATTGCTGCAGGTACTTCAGAGTTCCTTATTTGTTTTTAGTCATGCCATTGTGAATACGACATTAGTTTGGATATGTTTACTTCACGGTATTTTAATAATTCTATCATCTTCAGTTGGTAAATATTTGTCGTGGGAATTGGCCGTCATTAGGCATAGTATGTTATGTGGTGTGTAATCAGATACTCTACCCTGATAAGTATTCACATCCTGGCTACGACGTTAACAAACGGTCCTCCTCGTTGTATTTTAAGGAGGTATCAGTGAAGTTTTCATATACTCATATTCATCCTGTGCTCTTGACTTACTAGAGCCAGAGGCTTTGTACTGACCATTGTAAAGCCTACCACTAAACCCTTTAAGAAAACAAACAAAAGAGAGGAAGTGTTGGCTTATCTGTGCTCAGGAGGAACACGGCAAAGGGAAGATGGGGGGGATTTTAAAAACAAATGTCCCCGCTAACAGCCAGCCCCTGAGGCTAGCTTGCTACACACCGCCCAACCCAGTGATATTACCGGATTAGATCTAACCATGTAGGCCGTCCTTAGACCTGCCCTAAAACTTTTGAACTTTGAACTTCTTGGTGAGGTGGGAGAGTTGTCTCACATGGATTTGGAATATGGTACTGCCATGACATCACTGCTCGGAGGAGCATCAGAGCCTTGGCGTTCTACAGATCAAGGAGGAAGCAGCTACTGTCATGGACCACCACATTTCTGAGCGTTTGGGAGCGCTCCAATCCCAATCAGGTTGGGTGGAAATTATTTCAGCAACCCGTTCTGATAATAAAGTAAGGCTCTGTAAATCCAATATTTATTTATTTTTATCTGGGAGGATCAAACAGGTCCGTGGCCAACCCCAACCACTCACCACCAAGTAAGAATACATTGTGAATCTGCGTTCCAAATGGTACCCCATTCCCTATTTAGTGCTCTACTTTTGACCAGGGCTCTGGACAAAAGTAGTGCACAATATAGGGAATAGGGTGCCATTTGAGACACGGCGTAAGACTCCATTTGACCAGACGCCAACTCTTGGGATTGCCTTGGCTTTGACCGTCTGTGGTTGGTCGGTTCTCACAGTCGTGTGTAGGGCATCCATCTTGCTTTGCGAAGTCAATTCCTCGGTGGGTTGGGCCTGTCAGCCAGAGTAAACAGCTCTTGATGAATGGAACTCAAGGTGTTCAGTCACCTGAAGCAGCTGTTTGAAGTTGGTTTCCTCACAGCCACAGGCCAGTGTTTCAACAGCTGTGGGGAACCTTCAAAAGACAAGTATTTTTCTTCATTTTTTCTCTTTATCTCTCTCTCTCTCCAGATCGCTTGCTCGCTCTCTCTCTCTCTCTCTCTCTCCCTCCCTCTCGCTGTGTCGCTCACCATATCCCCTCTCTTTCTCTTTGCCTGTTGGCTACTCAGAATGACCTGCTACGGCTTCGAACCCTCAACCGCGCAAGCCCTGCACCGTCTCAGACGAGCTGAGGAGAAACTGGAGACAGCCATTTGGAAAGTTAAGCGCCAGAAATGGCTTAAGACAAATAAACGCAATATGTTTTGAACAGTTCGTTGCCTAGCTGGGCCGATCTTCTCACAATTACCTTCCCTTCATGGTGTGTGTGTATACTTTTACTGTCCCAAATGGTTCAAATGCCCAACACCATCCCTGTGTTCATCAAACAAAGGGGAATCTTTTTTGGTAGACATGGCCATCTTCAATCATATCTCACTGTGTTTATAAGAGCCTTTTGAACATTATTGCTGTGATAATGAGCTAATCATCCAAGCTATTCCTCGGTTCTGCTTTCTCCATTCTCCTGGAAAAAAAACCACGACAGAAATTGACCTTTTACTAACTCAGCATAATTGGAGAAACCTGTGATGAATGGTACCTTTTCAAACATCCATCACTAATTTATGAATAATGAACCAAAACCTTGTAGTGTTTCTTTATGAAGCTCTCGAAGGTGATTCATTTGTGACCAGTGGCTTAGGTAATGAAGCATTAGAATTTAGAACCTCCCATTTCAATCACCTAGGGCTGGTTTCCAGGAACCAGATTAAATCTAGTCTTGGACTAAGTAACACTTTCAATGGAGAATCTCCTTTGAACATCATTTTAGTCTAGGACTAGGCTTAATCTGTGTATGGAAAACCAGCCTCTAAATTGGTTTAGAAACGTTTCACAGGGTTCCCGGCATTTGATGGTCTCTAATGTGTATAAAGTGTTTACAATAACTGCTATACCTTTCCACCTGATTGGTTCCGAGGGAGTTATATATTCAGACAGTTGACACTCAGTTGTCATTGAAAAGAGGAAGTACCATTGCGTTTGGACAAAAACAGGACAGGTTTTTTTCTATGCATGGGTGTTCACTTGCTCGCAATAGTTTGAACATCTTCAAATTGAGCACCTTGCAAAGTCTTAGGCGTACACCTTCCCCAGGCCCTGAGCTTTCGAGAAATACTTCCGGGTTCCGAGGGTCACTTGGCCAAAAAACATCTGTATAAATATGATACCATCCATCCAAAAAGTGTAGCTGTGTGATTAAAACGAGTTCTCGACCACAAGGAGCAACAACAGAGACCATTCTCATGGTCTACAAGTGTGCAGCCGGCCCTTTGGCGACTAAATCACTGCTTCCGCAGCTCTCACATGAGGCGAGCGAACGTGATTAAGTAAAGGCTTCGGAGGCCTCAACAGGGGATGAGTCCCTGTGTCCTCACAATTCAATCAAACACAAGAGCAAAGTATGCAGGCAAAGGACCAAAGTAGCAAGGAACACATTTTTTTTCTAATGAATGTTTCACGATTAAAAAAGTAATCATGTGCCTCCCAGTCCTTGTCTTGCGTAACTTCACATTACACCTAGAGTTCCTTTAAAAAGTCTTAATATGCCTCTAGCTTGTCTTGCGTAACTTCACGTTATTCACATTACACCTACAGCCGTAGCAAAAGCTGCCAGTCTTTGACTGATGTCAGATGTAACAATTATGAGAGAGAGCCGGTCGGAGCAGGCAGAGGGGTAATGGAGAACAGATGCTGAGGGACACGGCAGGTTGGACAGAACAGGCAGAAAATGCTCTGCTCTTTTCCCTCTGGTTACTCACATCTGTCCCATGAAAGGTGCTCAGCACTTCCTAAAGCGAAGGGTAGATGCACTTGTTCACCGCTGCTGAATTACACGCATCAATCTGTTACCATAACGCAACGTTGCAACTGTGCATTTGGATAAGGTATGTTCGACAAGATGATTAGACCTTAGCTCTAAGACAATGAATCTGTACACCTCAAGAAGGCTCCATGAACTCCAAGCGAGAGGCACCGTAACATCCCCGAAGGCAAGCTCAAGCATATCAGATATTTCAACCAATCAAACAAGATAGAGGCTGCCAATCAACACCAAGAGCATGTGATGGCATGGATGGCACGTTTCTTGGAATGATACAATGACTGTAAGGACCATTACTGGGAACTCAGATAGCTATTTGTCTCAGATTAAGCACAACATGGCTGGATAAAAAGACTACCAAGATAACATTTGAAGGCATGTTTGCTCTAGTGTAAACCATGAAAAGAGCTTTATATTTTACAGTGTCAAATCTCACCACTGACAGCTGATAAAACTACTGGCTCTGTTGTGGAATCAAAGAGGTTTTATGCATGGCCTACTGATGAAGGTCTCAAACAAGGGATATTTCGGCGCACTGTTAGATTTTGCCACTAAAATGCATCACCTTCTTCTCACTGTGATAAAGTACTTTCCTTCACTGGCCTTTGTCGACTGTTCAACGATTAGAGCAAACAGCCTGATGACGGAAAAACAAATGTTTGAAGCACAAGCAAGTCAATTAATTATAACCTTGGAGTAGGAAAAAAAAATGTTGCAGAAGAGATGGGATTTGCGGGTGCAGTTTTAATATGTACATGAAAAATTATATTAACATTTTTGCTACGCAGATCTTTTGAATCGCTCACAGATGAAACAGCATAGTTTGCCTTTGCCTTCTCTTTGGCTCGTGTGCAAGCCCCAGATTTTCTAGGTCATGAGTCACAATGAAGCTTTCTAAGTCAAGTATAAAACCGTACAACTCTTATTTTACGTGGAATGTTACCAATACTACTGCAGTTAGTCTCTATGGAGTAAGTTCCTATATAATTGCCCAGGAATGCATAGAACAATTGCAAACTATGATACCTCAGATTTGTGTCGGTATTCAAGCCACACTGTTGTCCTGTGAGTTTCTCAAAGATTACAGTTTGATCAGAAACCGAAAGGGAAGAGGTGAGCCAAATTATTTGGGGATTTCTTGCTAAGGATATGTGCAATGTGATTGGTAAGTAAGAAATAAAGCTGACGAAGATGTTTCCATTTCTGTTTTGAGGAAGGTGAGCGATTATTGTAACGACTAGCCTACACTGACAATCAGGTGGAAATACATGTATGGCAATGATACAAACTAGCACAAATACTTGGCAACACTGTGTATCTGGATCAAGAGGTAGAAATAACTGCATGGCGAAGAATAGCTCTCAGATGGTCTGTTGAAACAGCTAAAGGCATATGTAATGTCCACACATATCAACTCCAGCATTGAGTTCATTTAGAAGCCTAAAAGGTTATTTCCAGTGCTTGATGAAAAACGGAAGACCGCTAGGTAATGACTTAATTTCTAATATGAATAATCAGAGCATGGCCAGGGGCTACCTCTGTTAGCTGAAACAAGAAACATTTAGCACTGTGGTTATTCTTTGTTAATTGTTCCGAATAATCACCAAATATTGTACTGTCTTTGGAATGCACTTCGCGAAAAGACATCGCTTTTAACAAATAACGAAAATGTGACTTGAATGTGAAACGTGGCCCCTTCACAATGGGTTTAAGGGCTTTTAGTCATATATGTACTGTACAGCTCACTACTATATCATGAAAGTAAGGACTTGGTATTGTACAGGGATTCCTCTAGCATCCAGACCTTACCTGTTCTTAATTTTCTCCCAACACCTAAAAACATGGTTATAGTTTATATTGTGCTGAAATGACAAAACTGCTTGATTATACAAAGCATTTGGTGGGGGGGTTCGGTCACCCAGTGTGCTATAATGCTGCAAATTCTGTTTGGGGGAGACTACAGTAGTTTACTCAGTAGTTTACTCAGTAATTTACTCTCTATAGTATACACGAAGCCAGTCTGAAACCATCCAGACAATACCATGATCATAGAATTACCGCCAGCATAACTGCTCAACAAATTGAGCTCAAAAATACCAACAATAGATAAATGGCAACATAAAACAAAAACCTGAAAGAGAGGGAGAAAAATGAGGGATGAATGAGGAGAAAAAGTACCAAGAGAAACAAAATACCAAGTGTTTCTTTTTGGAGGGGGGCTATAAACCCGTAACCCTCCTGAGTGGTTTAATCCAGATGTATGGGAGCCAGCACACTGTGTGTGTGTTGGATTAACGCTGATGACTCTGGCTAGATTTCTTCCTCATCATAGGTGGTGGATTAGACCTGGGACCGTTCAGATACAGACATTGTAATGTTTTCCATAGTTATACTTCAAACAACATCGGGATTTTTTGTGAGTTTTTTGTTTTCCCGGCAAACAAGGGGGAGGCATCATGGTCACTCGGGATGGAGCTGAAAATGTGGTATTCGGGATAAATGAATAAGAAGCCTAATTAAAATGATACAGCGTGGCGCGGCGGTCGTTGGACATCAGTAAATTCAGGGAAAGGTCACTCACGTAAACGGATGTGGTGGGGAAATGGTGGAAAACCGTGTTAGAGTGAGTGAGTGCTTTGACGGTTCACTGGGACATTGCTCAGACGTCAGGCATCAAAGCCCTCATTGGTTTAACTATGTATCTCCCGTCTCCTCTTTCTGCCTGCTAAACCAACAGTTTAATCAACATGGTCAGGGGAGGTTCTATCTGGGTATTGAAGTGAATATCTAGTTTAACGTGCAATATGCGAGAACTACACAAAAATGTGGATGTGGAAAAAACTGTCACATTCATTCTTGTAAATGCTACGTGAGCTGTGAGATTGTTCGAGCAATGGGAAACACAAGATGCGTGAACCCACAGACACAGACACACACACATCACCATCACCACGTTCTTCCCCCTCAAAACAACATCAGAACCACGCATGAATCCCATAATAATCCCTCATCTGAAGGCATGGTTGTTAGATTGTACCTTTACGTACTGTAGTGAAACCTCCAGCATGGTTCAGGGAGTACTGTACATCCCAGCTCGTTGGGGTGTCCCAAATTGCATCCTATTTGCCACGTGGTGCACTAATTTGACCAGAGACCTATGGGCCCTGGTCCTAACCAGCGCACTATATAGGCAATAGTGTGCCATTTGAGATGTGTCCATGGTGTGTTTGTGGTGGTGAGAGGTCATTATCTCGTCTCTGTTCAATGGCCTACAGTATCCTGACATGTTAATCTGAGTGAGGCTGAGGCGTGCATTAAAACCACTGGAGCACAAGTCGGTAAATAAAGAAGTGCGGCGTAATGGGCGCGGACACTTGTCAAGTCCCCTTTAACTCATAGAGAGAGTAGAGCTGTGGCGTTGGAGATGACCCTTTGTTTACACAACAGGCTGGCCTGCGTCCCAAATGGCACCGTACTCCCTATAGAGCGCGCCACTTTAGACCAGGGCCCATAGGACTCGGGTCGAAAGTAGTGCACTTAGGTAGGGAATAGGTTGCCATGTGGGACGCTGGAATGTAGTGGAGAGCCACTGTTAGCTAGCATTCACAAGGCCTCTCTGGGTGTTACTGCTACCGGAGTAGGATAGAGAGGTGAACCTGATATATGGATGATGCGTGCGTGCGTGCGTGCGTGCGTGCATGCGTGCGTGCGTGCGTGTGTGTGTGCGTGCGTGCGTGTGTGTCGTGCATGCATGCTTGCGTGTGTGTGTGTGATGTAACCAGGTAGTTTTCCACTTCTTTCTGCAAGTCTCATTTAAGCGCTGTTGCTGTAGGCGCTAGTGAAGAGGTCAACACCTCTGGAATAGACTTGTCAAATTAGTAGGTTCTCACTAGTTTCTGCTGCTAACAGCTACTAATTAGTGACAGCACACACACACCCCGAGAGAGTCCTCCGGCTCGAGGGCTAACCATCGTAACAGGCCAGAGATGATTTGCTGTTATCTTTAGGGGTCGTGCTCTTATTGACTTCCAATTAGCTAACCTGGAAGTACTGTATGTTCCACAGGTAAGATGGATGTGAGCTCCACGTGGATGGATGTTAATCTAGACGCTTTAGTACATGAATACACTCCTAGAAAACTATTCCTACAGGATTGAACAAGCTATTAATTTCACGGTAAAACCCACCTTAAACTAATCATAATCAAAACTGAAATGTAGTTATATTTTTAATATGACTCTCATCGTGGTATTTAAACGTGTCCCGGGTCTTTGCATTCGGTTTCAATTTCTCCATCCTCACCATGCTAAAATAAAATGACTGTGTTGTCACAGTTCAGCTGACTCCCTTTTCAAATTTTTTTCTATTCATAAATATCCAGAAGAAAAGTATTAATTATCGTTGTACAATTTAATGCATCGAGTGCTTTAACCTTTCAGGTTGCCCGTTAAACAGCAACATAACAAGGCATATCCATGGCAGCAAATGTGATTTATGACAAGAATCTCTAATTTCTGTTTTTAAATAGGTTAGACAGCAATCTGCATACATTTTAAATGCGCCCGCAAACACTTTTTCCCCTTGTCTCCGGGCACTTGTTTAATATTCAGGGATGATTTTTGTCCACATACATTTTGGTCTGTGTCACCTTAGATTAAATTATTACCGTTTGGCAGCCTTTGCTGTGCGGGCCTCGGGCCCTTATTTACTAGAATCAATGAAACGGTAATGAAAATCCATTTTTCATACTATCAGCCCCTGCTGACTTTTATTTAGTTAGCTGTGTCTAAGCAAGCAATTCATTTTGTGTAAATGCCAGCCCAAGAAAAGACATTAGCACTGAATGGGTTAACCAAAAATTAAGCTACTCAGCTCCTGCACACAGAAAGCTTAGCAAGGATTCAGTATTGTAAAATACCTTCCGAGGTATTTCACTCAGCATCATATATACTGTAGGTTACGCCTCAACCCCGAACGTTGTTGATTCGTCCTAACTAGAAGGCACTGCACATACTACAGTATAAACATGTCTCACGCCGGCCAATTACCCACAACAAAAATGACACAAATCAAATAATCCTGAGTCACATTCAATTTAACAAACAACCGTAAACAACCAAACATATAATTACAAAGCAGAATCATATGAATAATACAGAATAATCTATTTACCTTTGGGTTATATAGACTAGGAAATGGGAACAATAGGTTTTAGTAGTCTATCTACGTAAAGTAAAGGGGCTTGTTTGTTGCTTAAAATGCTAATATTATTTGGAAGTGAAATATGTACACGGTACTGTATTGCTGCGAGCCTGCATATGTAAAACAGGGGTGGAGTAAAGGAGACCAATCCACCTTAAGGGTCAAAGCACATGTACTCCAGAGGTAATATACTACACTATTACATTACACTATTACTATTCATATTACATATTGAAATATATCCTGCCTGCACTGTCAGGGTAGCCCATGCAGATATACAGTATGTGCTTTACATTCAAATAGCTTTGTTCATAGACTCGGGAGGTCACTTCACTGCTGCAGGATATATAATACACTAAAAGCATCATGTTGTAACGTTTGTAAAAAAAAAAATATAAAAAAAAAATGTGTAAAGAGAAATAATGACATGGTATGAATAAACGAGTGCGCAGATATTGCATAAGCATCCACTGTGGCATCCACTGTGTCAGCAGACACACATTAAATAAGTCAATTGAAGGGAATATTAGAGAGTTCATTTCTACTTCAAAACGTATTACGTAGCAGACAGGAGGGTATTCTGTATAATACGGGTAGCAGTGCGAATGTATTCATTAGGGGGTTGTGCTGTAGCTGTACACATGTACACAGCATAGCTCTGTGCACCCTCCACAAAGGATCACGGTCTGTATTGTCACTTGTATAGCTAGGTTCATCTGCTCATCTCTTCTCTGCCTAGATGACTTCATAAGCAGAACGTGTGTATATATGAGCGGGGGGGGGGGGGGGGATTTCTTGCAGTGTGTGATGAAATAAAATGTAGTAACTGAATAAAAATGTAAATAAAGATTTGCTTAAAATGATTTGTCCATGAAATAATTCTCTCCTTCCCCCTTAAGCTAACACTCTCATAGGTTATATACCCAGCTAGCCTGATTTGGTGTGTGACCTTTGAAAACGTTCCCGGGCTTGATTAAAGACGTATTAAATTTGTTTAAATAAAGCTTGTTGTAATGGCACATCATTTGTAAGAAGCTATTAGAGGAGAGATGGAAATTGTGGCACTGTATTTGCATGAAAATGTACCTCGTTCAAATTGAGGATCACTCCTGAATGAGCAGCGACGAGAGGGGTGACACTCCCGTAATTTCCCCGTGACAAAAAGCTGATGGAACTTTGGAGCTAAAGCCCCATGAGAAAGGCGGAGATAATGTCAAATAAAACATGTCTGCTTGACGGAGCGCCGCCCCCAAGCCCACCTCTCACACGACCCCCTCCGGTGTTTTACACCTTTACCATGGCACTACGGCGCCCCGCGGCGTTTCACCACCTAATCGCTCCACACAGACACCTCAGAATTACAAGGTATCACACAGCAAAGGTTTGGAGGGAGGGAATGGGGGATGGAGCGATGGATGGAGGTGAAGCACTGTTTGAAATCTTCGGGCAGTCTTCTTAACATGTTTTTCTTCAAAAGCCACAATTCCGAGTTCTTCCAGAATCAATAATTATACATCATTAATTACCATTCAACAGCAGGAAATATCCCAGATCCTTGCCTTTTAGTTTCCATTAAACAGTTTCAAAAATATAAATCCAACTGAAAAATATCTGGATTCGTGAAAGATAGAACAAAACAAATGTCGGAAGACTTGCTGACGACACCAACCCGGCTTCTTTCCATCCACAACATTGTCCACGAGACTCCAGCATTACTAGTTAGCCCTGTTATTCAACCATGCTGCACTCTCTCTCCGAGCTTCCTGCTTCTCTCTCTCTCTCTCTCTCTCTCTCTGACAGACCGGGCAGAAGTTTGGAGAGGATGAGTAGTTCAATAAGTTTAGAGGAGCCAGAACAGTTTTTAAAAAAACTGTAAAAAAAACCTTTGTCACTCCTTGGGAACTGTTTGAGGCCTCCGCCTTGCCACGCAGGCTGTGTTGTGTTGGGGGTAAAGGGCCAGGCAATATGTGCACCAGAGCATGGGGGAAGCAGCAACATATCTGACAGTCAGAGGAAAGGAAGGGACTACTTAGAGAGCTCAAATCAAGACGCGCCCGTCCTCCAAACATCACTGGGAAGCACAGAGGAGACCGCAGAGTGAGGCCCCTATTGCTGCTAACAAATTAGGCTGCATATTGTGAAGTGTCCCTGGACACATCGAGGAAGACAGGAAGGGAAGAGCCTCCTCAGTTATGAGTCACATGCAACACAGGGAGCCAGTGCAGTGGATCACATCATAGAGGATCCGTTCAGAGTGCACTGTTTAGTGTAGCTTATTGTGTTATACCTATTTTTAAATGTTTCCTCTTGCTATATCACATAAATGACGGAAGAAAACGAGGGAGCGAATGCATAAGAATAAGAATAATGTAAACACAGGTAATGTCATTTTTATCACTCCTGGGGTCTAATGTTGCTGTACACTTTGGTGTGTTTAACAGTGTTCTTAGCTGGGAAGCATCATAGTCAGTTATGTGTAACAAGAGGGAAGCAGTAATAAACACCATGACACAATGTGATCTGCTGCTACAGACGTTTTAAGCACTTAAGAGAGATTTGTCTTTTCACACTCTGTGCAAAAGGGAGACCGGAGGGCAGAGACCAGTGGAGGGAGGAGGGAGCCAGGTAGCCCTCCACCTCCTGGCTGACAGGGAGTAGATCCGACGGTGTAATTCGAAGCGTCTGGTCACTGCATAACGGCTGAAGTGAGCAATCAGGTTTGTGGCTGATTACCTGTTCGTTCAGCGGCAGCGCTGGTGGCGGTGAGAGCGAGACGGGGGTCTGAGCCGGGGGTCTGATGTAACTTCACCTGACATCTTGGCCCCGGTGTGTCCGTGTGTCAGTTGGTGATTCACTGAGTGCTACCGGAAGGGCAGTGAGGTCGCAGCAACCTATTCCCTATATAGCGCACTACATTTGACTAGGTCCCATAGGGGTCTGGTCAAAAGTCGTGTACTATGTAGGGAATAGTGTGCCATTTAAGACAGAGTCTGTGGCTCTCTGTGGTGGCTACAAGCTACAAGCCACTGGTTGCCTGACTCACTGCAACAGGAAGCACCTTTTGGTTGAGAAACCCTAGGGTGAGGGGTGGGGTGGGGGTGGCTTGGCACTCGGGGGAAATGCCTCCGCGGATATGAGCCTGATGAAGTATGTCGAGGATGTTTGCAATGTGCAGGTTATGTTAGTAATAGCATTACAGAGACAGAATATACATGGTGTTTTATTTGCATTGTATAAATAGGGGTGGATAACAATATGTTGTGTTCTGGCCATCCAGGCTGAAATGTTGGGCAAACTCCAGCAAAGCTTTGCCTTTTACAGTAAATAATCTAGAGACCTTGATGAGCAATCATATATTTTCTAAATCTGCACTTTGGTGTCATTTACGCTGTGCTCAACAATAGCCAAGACCTAAGCACAGAGGAAGTGGGTCAAGAGCCATCCACCTCAGTAATATCAACGTTAGAGTCAAGGCCCTGTACACAATACACAGGAAACTGACCAGCGTGTGTCCCAGGTTTGAACATTTCCTGTGACATTGAACGAGAGAGTGAGTGAGAAGCATACATACCGAAGCTTGGCAGACTGGTGAGCACAAAATGGAAAAATACACCAGAAAATGTGATTAAATCCCATGTAAATTACATTCAAATCTGGTATCGCAAAACAATGATACTCTGCCTTGATGCACTGCACTGTATCGTGTAAGACAACGGGTCAACTTGGTCAAAATACCAATAATTGGACAGAAGATCAACTTTGGGCTGCTTTTGTAAACAGAGCCAGAGAAGCAGCAGTTCCAGGGAAAGACAAGACAAGGAGACACCCTAACTTAATCCAAGATGGCGTAGTAGTCGGATGTGTGTTTTGTCTTGTCCCGTCCTGTTCTGTCCTGTCCCGTGTAAATATCATTTTCCTCTGTTTTTTTTCTCCATATATATGTTTGATATATTTTAATCTCACTTTCCATCTACGGACTGAATATACTCTCCTGCAACCCGCCTCACCCAATGTTGTATGGATCTGCTATTTTTTACACTTTAGAAACCGAACCTCCATCAGCAGCTAGCCAGCTAACTAGCAACACCAGCCAGCCTCAGCTTGGTCAATACCTGCCTTTCTGCACAGCCCAATACCCAGAGCACATCAGACTGCTTTTTCTCGACCACATCTCCGGATTCCTATCGCAAGCTCTGAACCTTTCTAGCTAGCTGCAATCCAAGTGGCTACTCCTGGCTAACGTCTCTGTCCCGAAGCAAGCACCAGTTAGCCTTGAGCTAGCCTCGAGCTAGGCCCATCTCCCGGCTAGCCGAAGAGGTCCACCAGCTAATTCTTGGGCTACAATACCTCTTTTGCCAATTGGCCAGGACCCTTTACTGCTGTCACAGAGCCCCACCGATCCATCATGACTGGTCTGCCGACGTAATCATCCGAGGTGGTTTCAACAGGCTCTTCCGTTGCGTCGTCGCCGAAGGCCCATCTCACCTACTCACCTATTGCTAGTCATTGGACCCTATGATCAGTCGGCTACATACGCCTCTCTCTAATGTCAATATGCCTTGTCTATTGCTGTTTTGATTAGTTATTATTGTCTCATTTCACTGTTGAGCCCCCAGACCTGCCCAATATGCCTTAGATAGACCTTTTGTCCCACCCCCCACATATGCGGTGACCTCAACTGGCTTGACTAGTGCCTCTAGAGACAAAACCTCTCTCATCGTCACTCAATGCCTACGTTTACCTCCACTGTACTCACATTCTACCATACCCTTGTCTGTACATTATGCCTTGAATCTATTCTTCCACACCCAAATCTTGGTTTAGGAAGGCCACCAAAAATCCAGAAATGTCCATCCCCAACTACAACAAGTTTTGTCATACTATCCAGGTCTGTGCCCAAACAATTCAAGCTTCTACTTAAAAAAATCCACCTTTCCAGAAACAAGTCTCTCACCGTTGTCGCTTGTTATAGACCCCCCTCAGCCCCCAGCTGTGCCATGGACAGCATATGTGAATTGATTGCCCCCATCTATCTTCAGAGTTTGTACTGTTAGGTGACCTAAACTGGGATATGCTTAATAACGCCCCGGCCATCCTACAGGATGCCTGGTTGCTCTTTAAAAGTGCTTTCCTCACAATCTTAAATAAGATTCCCCATTCAAAAAATGTAGAACTAAGAACAGATATAGCCCTTGTTTCACCCCAGACTTGACTGCCCTTGACCAGCACAAAAACATCCTGTGGCGTTCTGCATTAACATTGAATAGCCCAAACGATATGCACATTTTCAGGGAAGTCAGAAACCAAAATACACAGACAGTTAGGAAAGCTAAGGCTAGCTTTTTCAAACAGAAATTTGCATCCTGTAGCACTAGTTCCAAAAGGTTTTGGGACACCGTAAAGTCCATGGAGATTAAGAGCACTAGCAAATACTGTCACCACCGATAAATCTACGATAATAACTTCAATAAGCATTTTTCTATGGCTGGCCATGCTTTCCACCTGGCTACCCCGGCCAACAGCTCTGCACCACCTGCAGCAACTTGCCCAACTACTTCTCAGATAGAGTTCAGTGTGTCAAATCAGAGGGCCTGTTGTCCGGACCTCTGCCAGTCTCTAGGGGGTGCCACAGCGTTCAATTCTCGGGCTGACTCTTTTCTCTGTATATATTAATGATATCGCTCTGGCTGCTGGTAATTCTCTGATCTACCTCTACGCAGACGACACCATTCTGTATACATCTGTCCCTTCTTTAACAAACCTCCAAATGAGCTTCAATGCCATACAACACTCCTTCCGTGGCCTCCAACTGCTCTTAAACACTAGTAAAACTAAACGCATGCTTCTCAACCGATTGCTGCCCGCACCCGCCCGCCCGACTAGCATCACTACTCTGGACGGTTCGAACTTCGAATATGTGGACAACTGCAAATACCTAGGTGTCTGGTTAGACTGTTTCTCCAATCCAAAATTAAATCTAGAATCGTGCTGCCAAACATACCCTCGTAAAACTGACTATCCTACCAATCCTTGACTATGGCGATGTCATTTACAAAATAGCCTCCAACACTCTACTCAGCAAACTGGATGTTGTCTATCACAGTGCCATCCGTTTTGTCGCCAAAGCCCCATATACTACCCCCCACTGCGACCTGTATGCTCTCGTTGGCTCGCCCTCACTACATATTTGTCGCCAAACCCACTGGATCCAGATCATCTATAAGTCTTTGCTAGGTAAAGCCCCTCCTTATCTCAGCTCACTGGTCACCATAGCAACATCCACCTGTAGCACGCGCTCCAGCAGGTATATTTCACTGGTCATCCCCAAAGTCAACACCTCCTTTGGCCCACTTTACTTCCAGATCTAATGACTGGAACGAATTGCAAAAATCACTGAAGCTGGAGACTTCAGTGATTCCCTCACTAGCTTTAAGCATCAGCTGTCAGAGCAGCTTACAAATCACTGTACCTGTACACAACCAATCTGTAAATAGCACACCCAACTACTTCATCCCCATATTGATATTTATCTTTTTGCTCTTTTGCACCCCAGTAGCTCTACTTGCACATCATTATCTGCACATCTATCACTCCAGTGTTAATGCTAAATTGTAATTATTTCTCCTCTATGGTCTATTTATTGCCTTACCTTCCTAATCTTCTACATTTGCACACACTGTACATAGATTTGTATATTGTGTTTTTGACTGTTTGTTTGTTTATGTATAAATCTGTGTTGTTGTTTTTGTCACACTGCTTTACTTTATCTTGGCCAGGTCGCAGTTGTAAATGAGAACTTGTTCTCAACTGGCCTGCCTGGTTAAATAGAAGTTAAATAAATAAAAATGAATGAAATAAATAACCCAGGCCCATGCAGCCTGTTGAGGCTCGGCATGCAGCAGCCACCCCCAGGCGAAGCTGGGGCCCATAGCCCATCAGAGCCTGCTAACACTACCAGAGCTCTAAATCTGATCGAGGCTCCAGACACTACCGCCTTTAAAGCCACTGTTTAGCCTACCACCAGAGCTAAGGTGTGCATCACAAATGGCACCCTATCCCCTATATAGTGAATTACTTTTGACCAGAGCCCATAAGGAATAGGGTGCCATTTGGGATACAATCAAGGAGTCTCACCAAATACAAACAGGATAGTGGACTCTGTCAGCTCTCTGGTGCACAAGCAGCCTCACGGCACAGACAGATACACTTCGCTGCAAAAAGGTTAGGATTCAGTGGCCATTTGAGACTATTGAAACTACAATGGCAAACCAGTACAGAAAAATAGGATCTATTTCAGGCAAAATGAGTCCTCACCTCAGAGTGGATGATCGAATAGGACTTCTGTTCTATGTTTTACTGGTAAAGAAAAAAGGAGATTTTGTTGGTTTAATCTATTGTTTCCTGTCTTCATGATTCACAATGAACAGGAACTAAAATCAATCTAGAACTTAATTCTTTATAAATGTAGATGTTTTTGTAACCAATTAAGAAAGTGTTATTTTTTTTAATGCAGACATCAAATCAAACGGTTGAGTTAAATTAAGGCACAAACTGTATTTTTCTCGGTTAGAGATCATGGCCTAAAGCTACTGATTTTAAACAGCCCTAGCTGTTAATTTATGCATAAATGTGTACACATTTTTGGCAACTGTGAACTGGGGATATTAATGCAATGTATTTCCTTGTCAATAACAATAATGTGCTTTTAATTTGAGATGTGCTGTGTAGTCATACATGAAAAAGGAAAATTGCCCCAAACTATATTTGTCGAGTGTCAGATGTGAAGCGTGTTACATGGCAGCCTTCATTTCCCCCCCCCACACACACACACTCTAAAATAACACACACACACTCTCTCACATCACACACACACTCTCTCACATCACACACACACACACACACACACACACACACACACACACACACACACACTCTCACATCACACACACACACACTCTCACATCACACACACACACACACACACACACACACACACACACACACACACACACACACACACACACACACACACACACTCACACACACACACACACTCTCTCACATCAGACACACACACACACGCACACACACACTCTCTCACATCACACACACACGCACACACACACACACTGCATTGATAGACTAGATGATGAAGTGAGGAGGGCTCAGATTCGAAGTTTACATGTCTTATGATATGCGCCTTGGCTGGTAAACTGAACATGTTCATGATATAGGGTAAAACCAAACCCCAAACTGATCTAAACTGTCAATAGCTCCTGAGCCAAATGAACATCACACCACCCAAACTATAACATTACCATGTACACGATAACACCACCCACCTAGCCACCACCACCCAGACTGTTCCTACCTCCCCGTGAAGAGGGCAAAGGGACAAAGGTAACAGTTTCCCGCTTTAATGTATTATTGCATCTTCTTGGTGTGCATCATCTGTTTACATCATGCTAAATGAATAGGAAGTAATGCTTTAACGCTGTGTAAACCTCCAGGGCATACAGGATCCTGCAGTTGTTTAATGTTAACCTGCTTAATGTAAACACTAGAGTATAACATAATCTCTATTCACTTCTCATGAGAGGGAAACGTCTGTAAATATCCAATGTACCTGTTCAGTCTCAGTCTCAGTCTGCATCCCAAATGGTGCCCTATTTCCTACATAGTGCACTACTTTTGACCAGGGCCCATAGTGGTGTAGTTCACTATATTGGGAAAAGGGTGCCATTTTGGGTGCACATTCAGTGTTTGTCATCCAACATGAATGGTGTGTTATTAAAATGATTTAGTCCTTGATTGCGTTTACTTTCAATCGGAACCTATTTTTCACCTTTTACACATGTAAACTTCCTGCAAGTCTCAAACCAATCCAATGTAAGGGACCATGGACTAATCTTAAGTGGGGAAACAAGTCCTTTTCACCGCAGTGCCGCTGAAATTTGCAACAAGGAAATTGAAAGAGGATTTGGCAAATTAGAAAGGGGTAAGATTATACATGGTTAAATGATTAAATCACTGAGGTACGATTATAAAGTCTGGAAAACGGGTCAACGTAAAACCAAAGTGCTCTGGGGAATCCCAGAGATAAGAGTTATCAGCAGCGTATAACTAGATACAGCTAATCCCTTTACTTGAGTGTTCTACATGAAATAAATCTGGGACTGACAAACTGGTAAGATACTATTGTTTTTTCTTCTTCAGAATTGTAACAAAATAGTGATGCTAGTGGGAAAAAAATAAAAAGTGATCACAAGATAAGTGTGCGAGATAGGGGTAATCGATTCATGTTGGTTAGGTTGGATGAGAGGATTCCGGAATGCTAAGAGAATTCCAATTGGCTCATCTAGGCAGTAAGGTAACTCACTTATTTCAGACCTAGCTGGAGTAGGCTAAATGTCTTTATAACCTCAATAATTCATTATATAGAGTTGCCCAAAGCAAGTTTGATTATTCCATTAGACTGAACAATGGTGACCAAAAATCCAGGACTGTATTACACAGCATTTACATAACATTTACAACTCTGATGATAACAGAATGGAACAGTGTACCTAGGCTCAATCATTTTACATACCTTTTAGACGCTTTTTAGAATTCCTTTTTTTTAGAAGCGTAGTACCGTGTGCAATTCCTTAGAGACATTAGAGAAGCTCTTCATGCACTCATTTCCCCACAACTCACTTAAAAAAAAGAGAGTTAAAGAGATGATAGGATTCTTGTAAATGGTGAAATTAGAGGATTTTAAATGGTATGATCTTTGCATTGATTTGGGGGGGTTAAGGAGTCACACACATGTACAATTGTCTATGATAACTAGGCCCTTGGCTTGGTGTAATTTTTTTAATGTATTATATCATAAAAATATGATAAAGGTATGCATAAAATAACTACCTCTGTAAAGCAGGAGGACATTGTGAGCGAATTCTTCAAATATGCTACCGAGTACCTTATAATTGCTCCAAAATTGTAGCCCACATAATTTATTTTCTTTGGTCGTTTTGCCTTTGCCTCATGCTTGGCTGTGGTCGAGCTGGGAGAGAGACACACCTAAAGCTCTTAAGTGTCCCCAGTGGCCCATGTCCGTTGTGCTTAGAGATTGTGGTACTTGGCCCGAGCCCAAGGATTAGGTGTTCCTGAGAAGAAAGTTTTCTTGGCTCTACAAAGCCAGAGAATGTCATGGGAATTGTCTGTGCTTACTGCCCCTCCCCCTCCCCCTCCCACCCAGCCACCACCTCTTCAGCCAGGGCCTTGCCCCGCCTCCCCCACCTCTACCCCAGCATCCTCCCACTCCCACCTCTCCCCCGCCTTACCGCCACCAAAGCCACATATCAACAGACCATCTAACCACTCAGCAGCAGGAGTTACATTGCCATAAATGCAAAACGCAAGAGGAGAGAGGGGAGAGAGGACTGGGGGTCAGGCCGGGGAACAATGGACTCATTGTGAAGATGAGGACAAGGGGAGATAAGTGTAGAGAGCAGCCCCATCTACAGGCCAGTCATACACACACACACACACTCTCACACAGACTCACACACACACGGTTCATTTCTCACTCCATCTGGCACTTCATCACGTTTACAAATCTGAACAACTGCAACTTGTGCTCACTTTTGCTATTCATTAACTTACTGTCAATATTAAAAAACAGCTTATTTTAAGTCAGTTGGTTTTATTTTGTTGGAGGAATATACAGGATAGGGAGTATTTGGGGTTTAGTGTTTGGGCAGAGTGTTTGTGCTGCATAGTGAGTGAAAGAGAGGAAATCTCTCTATCATCATGCCTGTCTGGGCACACAACTGAAGCCGGTTGGTTGAATCGTGTGCTAGACTAGGCTGTACAGCGGATAGACTCTAGCACTAGTCTTTCGCTTCTCTAGTCTCTGTCTGGCCGACGGTCTCCATGTTAAAGTGCCAGGCCTCCCTCTCGCTGTGAACCTCTGATGTTCAGGGAATTCCATGTTAACTATGTTAAGTCCTGCCTGTCATCACTTCACTGACAGCACTCTGTGCACGTTCAGAAATGATCTGCATTAAAGGGAGTTCTCAGCGACATTCTAGAGCAGTTCCAGAATACCTGGTGGTGTTCTGTTGCTCCGCCGTTCTGATTTACCCAGAAAGGAAATTCACAATGATAGCTCTGCTAAAAGCCTTGGAGGGCAATTCAACAGTCTATGAAGCCAGTGAACGTTCTCTTCTCCTCTCACATTTTGTGTTGTTCTTCGTTCCACCAACTGTGGTGCAACGCATACTCCTCCCACGCACAGCGGGACTTCACATCTCCAAAACGTTTTATTGTCCTGATTGATTCAGTGTTTTTTTTGTTGCTTTCAGTTATTTGCTTGCGTGTTGTTTAGTTCTGCAATTACTTGGATCATCATCAATATAATATCATGTGTTTCCTGGGTAACGATTTACTTTGACTACGCATCTATGAGCATTTTATGAACATATTTTGACAGGTCCCAACTGCATTATTTAAGGTTAATGAAATATATTCAAGGCATATCTATAGCGCATTCATGTCATGCTAAGCAAGAGCTCATATTTAGGTATCTTAATATATGCATCATTACAATGACAGTGTAGTGTCATCATTATGGCTGTTCTCAAAAGTGTGCTTCTGCCATACCAGTGTTAGTGAATAAGCCAAAAGACCAAATCACGTTTTTAAAATGATGCTGATATATAGCCTGTACCATTGTCCCATCTCCCCACTGGCCAGTATAGGCCCGTGACTTAACTTCTTCTTCTTCTCACTGAGGTCAATTGTGCATGAAGATCACCACAGGGTTGAATCTTCAGGGTACATTTTACGGATACAATTGTGTAGTTATTAGGCCTAAATTGGTCATACTGGTCTATAACGCAAAGATGAAGGGTCTCTGTATGAATTATTTGCAGTCACAGTAAAGTCAAATCGATTTTTTTCCATTCATAAAGCGTTTATAGCTTAGCACTTCACAGTAATTAACTGTGCAGTTTGCCACTGATCTATAACACTAACATTAAAGATCTATGTATGGATTCCATGGATTCAATGTACTGCCATTTCTATTTTCCCCTTCACAAAGCATTTATATACATGCCTCACTTATCAAAAATAACATGGACACAAAATGTTAAAGGGAATATGAACATCCACATGGAGCACAGAAAACAATTGCTGGGGACATCGCAGAACATTTGCCATTTTTCAATTAGACTTTTCTCAAATAGATTTTTCTCAAATAGATTTTTTACAAAGATTCATATTCAAAGCATTCAAATTCAATTCCCCATTTCAGACTGTGAGTAAAGCATACTAACGCAGTTTGGTAAAGCTAGACAGAATTTCCCCCATATTCACTAATGTAGCTAGCTAGATAGCTAAGCCCCTGGCACAATGTTATCACGTTAATCATCATAAAGTCATGAAGCATTTATTTAACAATGTTATTTTACTATTTATATTGTACTTTGGCGCATTACAAACTCCTTAAAACAGGACAAATTAAGAGACAGAAACCAGTTGCTTTCATTTTGACTGCAGAGGAGAGGTGAAAGGTCAGTGTGACATCACTTCCGGGTGACAGCCCAGCGTTCTTCTGGTTGCTATTTTGATATTTTAGCTAAATGTGCAAATGTACAATGTGAGTCATGAAATAGTTTACAAAAAAGTCAACTAAATGTTTAATTCGTTTTTTAAAGTGATTTTTGTAAAAACGAGAGGTCACCGAGGAAGTGACATTTCACTGACCTCTCATCTTTCACGTTCCCTATTGTGTAATCAAAATAGAAAGAACTTCATGATGTTTCTTGCCGCGTTCACATGCTGTCAGAGTTATCGGAAACTCCAAGTTCCTAGTGGGAAATTTCACTTGAATGACCCTCCAAGTTGGAATTACAAGTGGGAAACTGAAATAACATTGTGTTACCCTATTTCCAGAGTTGTGATGTTTCACCACTGACCTTTTACATTTTCAACCAAAAGATGACAACAAATCCGTTTTTGACAACTACAAAATACAGATAACTTAGCTAGTCTGACCATATAGCAAGCTGCTAACTTAATTATTAGCAATGTTAGCAAGCTTATGAAGCTAGCTAAAATCTTATTGGTTGAAGAATTGTTCCGACTTCAAAAGCACTTGTCAGATTCATGTCAGATTTACAACTTCCCAGTTTCCAACTTCCCACGAGCACGTGAAGACAGCATAAGTATCTTAATTTGTCCTGTTGGTAAATATTTCTAATGCACAAAAGTGCAATGAGATAGCTACTATTGTTAACTTCACGTTGTATGAGTTTTCTGACTATTTTGTAACGTTTATTGACTGAGTTGGAAAACATGTTGACATTGACAGGGGCTTACAGTAGCTAGCTGTTTGCTAGCTAGCTAGCTAGGCTACATACTGTAGATGAATACGGGGGAAATGGTATCTAGCTTTACCACCCTGTGTTAATACATTTTACCAGTGGTGGAAAAAGTACCCAATTGTCAGACTTGAGTAAAAGTACAGATACCTTAATAGAAAGTTACTTGAGTAAAAGTTAAAGTCACCCAGTAAAATACTACTTGAGTAAAAGTCAAAAGTATTTGGTTGTAAATATACTTAAGTATCAAAAGTAAAAGTATAAATAATTTCAAATTCCTTGTGTTAAGCAAAGCAGACGGCACCATTTTCTTGTTTTTATTTATTTACGGAAAGCCAAGGGGCACACTACAGCACTCAGACATAATTTACAAAATATGCATGTGTGTTTAGTGAGTCTGCCAGAATAGATGCAGTAGGGATGACCAAGTGCATGAATTGGATCCTTTTCCTGTCCTCCCAAGCATTCATGTACTTTTGGGTGTCAAATAAAATGTATGGAGTAAAAAGTACATTCTTTTCTTAGGGAATGTAGTGAAGTAAAAGTAAACGTTGTCAAAAATATAAATAGTAAAGTAAACTACAGATACCCCCAGAAAGTACTTAAGTAGTATTTTTACTTAAGTACTTTACACCACTGTGTTTTACTCACTGAAATAGTTATTGCTATGAGTCTGAAATGGGGAATTTAATCTGAATGCTTTTGGTATGAATCTTTGCCAAATCTATTCCATAAAAGTCCATCTTAAAAATGACAATAGTAGGATTATTGTCCCTAGCAATTGTTTTCTGTGCTACATCTGTAAAATTAAACACAAATGTTTGTGTTATAGATTAGAGTGGCAAAACTGCACAGTTAATTACCATTAAGTACTTGGCTATAAGTGCTTTATCAATGAGGAAATATATTTGACTTTACTTTGACTACATACAATTCATTAATTTATCCTTCATGTGTGCGTTATAAACCAGTATGGTCAACGTAATTGGGATATGGAGGAGGGCTGTTAATAAGTTACCAAAGAGTTATGACCCTCAACTACACGATTTAGTTGATCCATAAAACTTGCCCTAAGGATTCAACTCTGTGAGGATCTTCATGCACAATAGACATCAGCGAGAAGAAGAAGGTAAGTCACAGGCCTATACAGGCCAATGGGGGAAATGGGACAATGGTACAGACTATATATCGGCATCATTTTCAAAACGTGGTTTGACCTTTAGGCATAGTCACGAACACTGGTATGGCGGAAGAACACTTTTGAGAACAGCCATAATGATGAAACTACACTGTCATTGCAATGATGCATCTATTACAATACCTAAAAAGGAGCTTTTGCGTAGCATGACACGAATGCACTATATGGATATGCTATGGATATATTTCATTTACCTTTAACAAGGTGGTCAGGAGCTGTTGTAACACAATCAGAAAATGCTTTTAGATGTGTAATGAATGCGTTAAATCATTACCCCATGGGTATCTTTAACATATATTTTGCATAATCATACTACCAGAGAGTCTAAAGCATGAAGAAAACATGACATAGATCATCTTAGAGATCTTGCAGGTGGAATATAATTGCAGTGTTTGCGTGTATGCTATTGGCTTGCCGTACACCAAGAGTGCATCCAAAATGGCACGCTATTCCCTATACAGTGCACTACTTTTGACCAGGGTCTGGTCAAAAGCAGTGCACTAAATAGGGAATATGGTGCCATTTGGGACGCAGTAAAATCATTGGATGCAACCAAACCAGACATGGCAGAACGAAAGGGTAATTAGTGCTGAGGTGCTGTGCTCTTATAGGCTGACACCCGATCAATGCAGCTTTCCCAACTTATCAATTAATGACTTGTAATTACAACCACAGAGAATCGCCTCTCAGAAACAGCTATGCAGGAAACAGACCGACCCCGCCCCGCTATGCACACCCTATCTATCCTTCATCCAACCAACAATAACATCCTGGATAGTATTCATTAGGGCACACTGGGGCTAAACGTAGCAAAATGTTTTGCAATGGAAAGTGAAAATGAGTTTTTCTTATTGGACAAATTCAGGTAGTCCCTCTCTGTTTCAGTCTGTTTTTTCCAGTTTGGTGCCTGATGAATGCGACCCCAGATGATATCCAAGTGCCAAATAACATAGCCAGGTTGTTTATATATCTTCACTGGTATTCTTAACACCACCTGAGCAATGAACCCATTGTGCCTACTATAGTCAGGTTGGTTGGTAGTCAGCCAATATACAAATGTATTGCTCAAGTGCGTGGCAGTGTGGATGGCTTGATTCAGCAGCAGCTGGGTTCCTCTCATTAACCAATACAAGCAGACACATCATGGTTGTGAATATGTAGAGCAGAGCATTGCTGCATCCCAAATGGCACAACATTCTCTAAATAGTGCACTACTATGGGCCCTGGTCAAATGTAACGAACTAAACAGTGGATAGGGGTGCCATTTGGGATGCAGTTTAGATGTTCTCTAGGTAAATGAAAGGGAGCACTTTGGCCCCCCTGGCGTCCCATCAGCACCTGGGAAAATGGATGTGAAATGAGGGCACCTCCCCCGCCTCCCCCCCGGAGCAGATGGGGGCTTCCAGAGCGATTATCACAGCATTACCTGAGCAGTCTGTTTGCATACAGGAACAATACAGGCATAGCTAATAACCCCCGATCAAACATGACAATTCATAACACCCTGCCTAATGCCTGGCCTCACAACTCTATTCCTACGAGGGAGGGAGAAGAAGTCAAAACACTTATACCTTTCAGTCATGATCTTCAATTTAGTCTCTTATAGGTATAATTTTTCATCATGGCTTATGATTACTTAGCTGGATGCTTGCTTATACCGCTTACAACTCAACTCTCCTAGACGGGAGAGAGGAGGAGTCAAACAAACCTTGGATGTTGTAGGTGATCGGTAACAATAGATGATTTAGTCCATTATACCTATCATGCCAGACAGGTCATTTAACTCTAACAGATGATTAATTTGATGCTCGCTCATGTCTAGAAGGCAGGGGGAACAAGTCATATATGTCTCAAATGCTCGAAAGAGGCAAGATGTGCAAACATACGATAACTTAAAGCTTGCTCCTTTACAACTTCG
This sequence comes from Oncorhynchus mykiss, assembly GCF_013265735.2. Taxonomy (NCBI): domain Eukaryota; kingdom Metazoa; phylum Chordata; class Actinopteri; order Salmoniformes; family Salmonidae; genus Oncorhynchus; species Oncorhynchus mykiss. The sequence continues at coordinate 24,119,499 of NC_048571.1, forward strand.
TTCCTAGAACGGATAGCAAGTCAAAAAACAATTCTACTGTATTATTTCCAGTAGTAATAATCCACAGCCTATTCTCAACTCAACCTATGATTGCCAGAGATGTGATTTGTCATTGTAGCATATAATTACTTATGACTATAGCTTGTTCTGACAAGGTGTGCATATTTCTGTTCTCTCTCTATAGTTTCCACTTCCTTTCTCTTTTTTCTTTTCTCCTTCTTTTCTTATTTGCCATTATGAGACATGATCAGGCTTTCTTAGGACTAGCTTGGTGTTGTATAGGTGTGCATATTTCACAGCTCGTCTCACTATAGTTCACACTTGTTCATTTTATTTTCTTATTTTTTTTTCTCTCCCTCTGGTCTCTCATAGGACTTATTTTTCTTCCAAAAGCCCAACTGTAACAACAGCGGTTTATAAACAATGAGAAGATTCCAGACGCCTGACCTCAGTGATGCGAGTCTACCACTGAGATACAAATATTTATCCTTAGTTTTCGCTTGGCACTGCGCTCCACTCCACTTCGCAGAGCAGAGCTCCGCAGCGAGGGCCACCCCGCGACGAGCAGCATACTTCCCTGATTGGGTTATGCTTTCCCGAACACGGCTCGCTCGATCCTCGTCTCGTCGGACACCCGGATGATCTGAAGACACACACACAGTCTTTAGTTGGCACCCTTCAAATCTACCCGACGACGCATGTCAATATATTGAGTGACAATTTTAGCTGGAGTAGAAAGGAAAATCCGATACAGAACCAACCAGAAAGGGTTTTACTGCAGAAACATGTATATTGTTCTCCTAACATTCTTGAAAATTACTGAGACATTTTAAAGCAGGGTTATTGATTTAAAAGAATAGCAAAGCATCAACAGAAAGACCAAGCTAACAAGAAAAACTGCCCAAAAATAAGATCAGATGTGTGGATAATAACTATGCTCTACCAAACAACACTATGGCCGAGTCTGACAATTTCAAATGATTTTCTCCCCTCAAAGAAAGAATCCACAAAGCAGTTGGTTGACATTGATCAGGCATAATAACGCGATCTGGTACGTCTCGTGTGAAGTGAATGTGCACAGTACGCTCTCTCTCACACACACACACACACACACACACACACACACACACACACACACACACACACACACACACACACACACACACACACACACACACACACACGCACACGCACACACACTGACACACACACACACACACTGACACACACAGACACAGTACACTACACACCGAGCAGAGCATCCATCCCCCTCAGTGCTGTAACAAGTAGTGCTACTCTAACCACTCAAGGGGTCTGGAGACTCAATTATTGACTATACAGTACATACAGAATACGTGGAGAAACAGCTGTACCCTGGCTGTATATATATAGTCTATATGCATTAAAGGCCATTCCATACACAGATGATTCATTACAAGCCCTAGGAGATGCCCAGCTCAGTTCAGGATCAGCAGTCCTCGATGACAATACCCGATCCTGAGTCTCATGAACGCCATACATACGTCCAGCTGTATACTGGTACAACAGTCAGAACCTACGAGGTAAGTAAAAAAGTATCTTGAGGCCAGTGGTATTCCAGCCCCTGCAATATTATATGCTGCTACGTGCGGCGAGCATGACCAAGTTCTTCACTTAAATGCTATTTCCTGTATTATATTACCTGCACAATTAGCCAGTCCTCCAGTGAATGCGTTTGTTTGAAAGGACAAGCATCCTTGAAATGTACCATCTAAAAGCTTTGTTTCATGTGTTGTCACTGTCACTGTCACACTCCTATTCTATACCATCTTTAGCCTCAGGAGGTTGGAGAGGCAGCGGTTCCCCCATATTGAGTCTCCCCAGTTTAAACATCGTTGGCTAGAGGTGGCAGGGATCCATTATGGGAACCTGACCGACTATGGTCTCGGTGACAGTGGCAGAGCAGTATCCTGTGTCAGGGGTCAGGGCTCGGAGGTGAGATGGACAAAGCATGGGTCAGTGGCATTGTCCCATCTTGGAAATCTCATTTAACAGATGACCTGCATGTGAGCACCACAAATCAGTGTCACCAAATTCCCGGCACGTAGAGATGAATGATGTTATTAGATATGAAGCCGTCAGGGTTAGACGGGAGGGGAGGGGAGGAGCATCATGGTTGTTTACCGCTTGCTTTACACACCTGAGCGTGTTGGAGTGCATCTTTTGTGCATCTATCAACGTCTATCAAATAGAATGTTAAATTGGTAATGTACAGAAAATCTACACATAGGTGGCAATTCAGTAATTTTTATACATAAATCAATCTTTGTTGGTGGCTACATATCCATTATAAGTAAGTCTGCGTCCTCTTTCAGTTCATTGTGCTGTCAACAGCACAAAAGAGTGCCAACAACCCACACACAAAATAAAAATATGAAACAAATATGAAAATCTTTACAAAGATTATGAAGGGGAGAGATTTTCCACAGCCACCAAATTGAAAAGAGGCCTACTGACTGTAATATTATCTAGGATCAGAGAGAGCGGCTCAGTCGCTGACACCAACCAGGCAAAGCTTGAAAAAAAAAATCTATTTAATCTGATAAAAGGGAGTAGATTATGTAACAAATTGAGATCCTTTACAGCGATACATTTCAGATGGTGGGGTGGATTAGCACATTGTCTTTTATCTGTGGGCACTTGATGGAATGCCGGGCCAGATCAAAGAGGCCGAAGCTATCTGAGGGACTGAAGAGGAGAAGATGGGAGTTGAGTGATGTAGCTGCCGTGGCGGTGATAGCGGTGTTTGCGTACGAGCTCGCACACACAGTCACACACAGGCACAAACACACCCCTCCTGTAGGACTGACTGTAGCAGTGTTTAATCATCTCTTTCTGTGTATCTGTCAGTGACTTCACACACAGGGCTTCAACCGGGGCAGCACATGGTCGCGTACACACCATTTGTATTACTTTGTTGAATTATTGCATAAATGGCGCTCCGTGTTTGAGAGAACAGAAGGGAACAAATGGCGCTCCGTGTTTGAGAGAACAGAAGGGAACAAAGGCACTGAAATGTACCCCTCATTGATCTCTGTATTGAGAACATCTGCCCAAGCCCACACAAGGGGAGAGAAGCTGAATAAGTTGCACAGCATACCAAGCAGCAAGGCTTTAGCGGTAGTAGGAAACTATTCAGGTAGATGTATATGTTTCTAGATGAACAATCACAGGAAAATGTCAGACTAAATGCTGAGCTGTAGGTTTACAATATATATCTATCTGTATCTATATCTATGCTTTTTAACAGACATGACCTGTCTGCCACATTGTAGTTAACCTTTCACAGCAGCACCTTTCCTTAACCCGGACTGATTGGACTAAATGTGCAGGACATCATTTAGACCAATGGGGCAGAATGGAATGAATAGAATGGACTAATAGAGTCTTTGAACACAGAGGGAATACAATTGTAGGTGGTGCTGTACAACTGTAGAAATAGGTCGACTAGACAGTGTTTCAGCAAAAACGCTTAAGAGCAACAACTGAACTGATGTTTACTTGGCATTATGGAAGACATTTTGTCTGGTGGCCTCAAAGGAACAGAGTGTGGGATTGAACCATGACTTGTCAAAGCCTTTTCGACGTGTGGTGCCATGTTAACTTCGTCTGGATGCTCAACGAACACTTTGGCCCTCTAATCAACTGCACATGTGGCCGCATTGGAGCCGCGTGTGTTCCCATCCACCACCGGTATGTATAGGAAACTGTCAGACTGATCCAAACCTTTGTCTCAAAACTGCCCAAGTTATGAAACCGATACGGCGTCAGGATAACTTCTTGATAAATATTTGAATTTCCTGAGTTCAAACAGCCTTTGATCGCTATGGCTTCCTGTTATGAAGTTTCAAATGGGACATTTATTTATTAAGAGTTTTACCACCTGGGAGGGAGTGAAGTAAGTGAAGTTTACCAGCTCTATGATCAGACAGACTAACCCTTAGGGCCGGTTACCAGGACCCAGGTAAACCCTACTCCTGGACTAAAAATCATGATCACTGGAGAATCCCAATTTAAAGGGGTTTTAATTCCAGGTCTAGGTTTAATCTGTGTCCGGGAAAAGGGGCCCTATGTGTTTCATTTCTTTGTAAACAGGTAGCTGAAATCTAACTGCCTGTACATAGCCCCTACATGTCCTTTCCATCTGTTTTTGTTGTTGTTTTGACAAACAGTACAATACCTACTTTGCCTAAAGCCTATTGGCCTGGTTGACCTTTGCCAATCCTGCACAAAATGACCCTCAACATTTCTCTGAAGAAAACAGAAGCATACCATCTCCTCACATTCTCACGTCTTCAGGCCATGCATCCAGAAGTCCTTCTAGCACGTGTTCCTCAACAACCGTGTGGTGATCTTGAGTGACATCACAGTCAGTCATCAGTCATTCCGATCCTGTCACGGAACTCGACTGAACTGAGTTGATGGAAGGTTGTCCTATTTATAACAATCACCTGATCTAACACTTCAGGGGAGAAGGATTGGATTGACAGTGCTGTATTCTCTATGCTGAGTAGCAGACTATAAGAGACAATCTAACCTAGATACATTTTAATCTATGCGTACATTCCCAATAAATATGGTGTAGTATAAGATTCTGCACTTTTAATAATCAGAATAATGCAATTTTTCCAATCTAAAATAAGATACAGTAGTGCTGAAATGAAGATCGGAAAAAGTGATAGCACAAACGTCTTACTCTCTTTCCCCATTTCTGTTGTTCTGTTCTGAAAACTAAATATGTTTTCTATTTCCTCAGCTTGGCTTAACAAATTCGTAGTACTTCCTCCATTATGTGTCTCTTCTCTAATCCCCTGGATATTCACTGCACCCATTGTAATTACAGCGCCAACTGCTGCCTGACAAACCTCATTTCGTTTAGCTTCAGAGAGGTTGTCAGTAGTCTCTCCTTAGGTTCCTCTGTTGTGTTGATGCCGTTCCCTTGTCACTACACGTCCCCATCTTTACCTATATAGCCAGTGGCGTACTAAAGAATTGATATACAGTTTGTTCACTTAAAAGAAATCTGAGGGAAAAGGGATGTATTTGCACATGAAAAAGTTTGGATAACCGGCATGGTTGCAAGGGCTGCATGTTAAAAGTATGTATGTTTGTTTTACATTTGTTGTTGTTGTAATGAACACAAGGGGAGACGGAGCTGGTTTCAAGTGCAGCGCGCAGCAGGTGTTTATTGTAAAGGACCACAGGAAGAGGCAGGTTAGCCGGGTCCAGGGGCAGGCAGAAGGTCATACACAGGGGGTCCAAAAGGGCAACAGTACAGGCAGGGAAAAGGCTAGTAACGTTGTCCGGGAGATCAGGCAAAAGGTTGATAACAGGAAATCCGATAGGCTAAAGTACAGGCAGGGAATAGGCAAAAGGTGTCGTTAGTGAGGCAGGCCAAAACTATCATACACGGGATGATTACGGTACGGGAAAAACAGCACTCTGAATAGAAGAGTGTAACAAAACAAACAATACCTCACAGTGATGGTGTGCAAAGACTGAACTAAATAGTGTGATAATGACATGCAGGTGTGTGAACAGGTGATTAGAATTCAGGTGATTGGGATCTGGAAAGTGAGCTGCGCTCAGGGGATCTACGTGTTTGAGGGTGTGAGTTGGAAGCAGACGTTACCTGATTATGTCATGACTGAGAAGAGTAATAACCATGCACTTTATTTGCATAATGTAATAAACATTTAAATAGTAGAGGTTGGCCACAGTAATGAACTGCAGTGGATACAGCGCATATCCAAGTCATTTTGGTCTGCGCACTGTAGCCAATGCAAGTGGCGTATTTTTTAGCATTAAAAAAGGGCCCGTTCTGTTTCTAAAAACAGCAAGCTCCTTTCTGTTAAAACCATTAATTCATTCATGTTTTTTTCAACTCTTCAGGGATGTTAATACTCGTATGAAGAAGTGATTTAAGGAGATCACATCTGTCCTTAGGATCACATACAGCCATATTTCAATTGTGAGGTCCTGCCATGACTTGTTGTGGTTACTTCCCAGATCCCAGGTCACTTGTTGTGAGTGAAGAGGGGCTATGTCACAAATGGCACCCTCTTCACTGTATGGTGCACTACTTTAGACCAGAGCCCTATTGACCCTGGTCAAAAGTAGTATGCTATAAAGGGAACATGGTGCCATTTGGGACGCATCCAAGAGGTAAAAAATTAATAAAAACGTCTTATCATCCTGTAGATATACTCTACCACTAGACCACAAACTGATGTGTGGTGGGAATTGCCGCCTGAAATGTCTCCATACGTTGTGATATCCCCTCTAAGCACTTAGGGATGGGATAGTACAATGGGAAAAGTGTGTGTACAATCTGTTCAGTTCATCAACATGCCACTGTTTTATGGCATTACATACTATAGAACAGATAAGCAGTCGATCTCTGGTGTAAATGCACCAGTAAATACATGACTACCTTAATACCCCAGGACTATCTGTGAAGACGGCAGCCCCTCCCTTTGTCCTCCCCGTCAGTGAGAAGGGGGTTTCTTCTCATCAACGTGTCCAGTCCGTTAGAGTTGCCTGTCTATCTGTGAAAAGCGAGCACATGGTTCATGCATTAATCAGGAGAGTGGTGATCTCAGGTTGTCTCAAATGGGATGCCTCCGGTGCTGCTAACTGAGCCATTGTGCAGGCACAGAAGCCTAGAGCCACGCAGTCAGTGCTGAACAAATATGAAACCCCTACCACTTTGTGTCACAAAATGTTACATTCAACAAAGGTCACGCGGACAGGAATGAAACCTTGCCCATCTGTGAAGCTCTAAAATTGAAAAAAGGTAGAGGTTTGCATGTGTGTATGTGTTTTGGAGAGGGGGGGTGATTTCATAATACAACTCGGGGAGAGAGAGAGAGAGAGAGAGAGAGAGAGAGAGAGAGAGAGAGAGAGAGAGAGAGAGAGAGAGAGAGAGAGAGAGAGCGAGAGAGCGAGAGAGCGAGAGAGAGAAAGAGAGAGGCAAATACCTCCCCATGTCTCTATATCACATACAAATAGATTTTTTTTCTACCACAGATAAAACTTTCACAGAGACCGAGAAACCACACAAAAAATAAAGTGAGAAGTCACTTTTGACAGTCCTATGTCTGAATTATTTTCAATATATAAAGTGGGTAGGGGAACCACACCAATCCTGGGCAGGTGGGCCTGTCAACCTGACTGTTTTTATATATCGGTATTAAATATGGCAGTAGTCCCCTCCAAAACCACCCTGCACACTGACATTCCCACACAAGGGAATGCCCCTTCGCTTCCTTCTTTCATCTTGTTAATGGACATTCCTTTACAAACGTCGGCAGTCTACCTGACTGCAATCCTTTAAAGTTTAATTCACTCTACATTTAGCCGGGTCATAAATACCATATTAGGTAGCAGCCGCATGTTTTATGTGGTCCCTATGGTAGTGCCTTTGTTTTAATGAAGTCATTTGCAACTTATGAGCAAAAAAAAAAAGAGTTGCATATTAGATGGGGTAGGTCTGTCAAACCTGTTCCCACATTGTGTTTTACCCATGGGGTGGAATAAAATGAGGGAGGGGTGGCGGAAGGGCAGGTGCCATCTGCAGGGTGGAAAGAAACACTGCGGCTAAGCTACTTCTGTTTCTTGGGATGCCGACCAAGACACTTACAGTTATTTACTAAGGGAAAGATTCAGATGTTACAATGCAATGTACACCATAATGTATATACACGTATTAATACATGTCTATACACGTATTAAATCTATGATGTTCTCTTGCCATACAGCTCTGTTATTCATTTTGAAAAATAAATAGCATTTGCAACTAAATTGAAAGGTCTTTACAACCTCAAATAGGGATTTTTACATCTAGTTCTGTGGTTCAATATAGACACAGTAGGTTCTAGCCCTAGAGACCTACATACCAAGCTCAGAAATATAGCAATTGAAATAACTTCTTATGGCTATAGAGAACATTGACTCGTTTGGAAAAATCTGATGGAATTCATTATGTGTGCATACCAATGGAAAAAAGTTTGCCGGGCCAAACACAGAATTTCGATGAGTTTTAATATGCAACTATGGATCTGTCCCAAAAGGCACACTACTTCCTATGCAACGCACACACTTTTGACCATAGCCCTACGGGCCCTGGTCAAAAGTAGCATATATTATAGGGATTAGGGTGCAATTTGGGATTCAGCCAATGTTACCAGGTTTTCTGACACAGGACTGATGATGAATGGCATAATTCATAGTCTATAGCCCAAATGTCTGCCCTACTAGTGAGCGGTGTGAATGTCAACATACATACAGACTGTAATAGTACCAACACATCAGGGAAGTTGTCAATCAAAGTGCCACACCCTATGATCTCGAATGTACATTATAGAACAAGACGGGGTTGAAAATTATATTTGCTTTATTGGCATGACATAACAATGTACATATTGCCCAAGCTTATTTTGGATATTTACAAAATTGTCAACGGGACAACAGTAACAACAATAACCAAGGGTCAAAATAACCATACAGTGAACAATAACAATAAGCATACAGTAGAGGACATGTGCAGGTTGATTGGTCTCTCATCTTATGGCAGGCAGCAATGTAGTGTGCTGCCAACCCACAGCTCTCTTCTTCCTCCCCAAAACCCCCCCGGTAGCCTGCTCTCATCAGAGAATAATCACCTTGAATAAGGGTTTCAAATTTGGGGAAATTACAATCTCTATTTGTTTTATATTTTTGACATCTTGTCAGGAAATGCAGCTCTGTCTCAGGTTCTGCTACAGTGGTTGGACAGCCTTTCCTCTACAGGGAGCCAGGTTTTCCTGTGTCTACCCTTCTAAATGGCAAGGCTGTGCTCACTGAGCCTGTGCTTTGTCAAGGTTTTTCTAAGGTTTTGATCAGTAACCATGGTCAAATAGTTTACCGCGGTGTACTGTCGATTTAGGGCCAGATAGCGCTGCATTTTGCTTTGTGCTTGTGCTTGTGTTTCCCAATAAGCAATGTAGTTTTGTTTTGATTGCATTGTAATTTGTTTTATTCTGATTGATTGGATGTTCTGGTCCTGAGGCTTCAGAGTGTTGGTAGAACAGGTTTGTGAACTCAGCCCCAGGACCAGCTGGAAAAGGGGACTCTTTTCTTTGTTCAGCTCTTGGCATTGCAGGGCTTGGTAACAATATGACAGAGGGTCACTGTATTTTAGATGTTTCTAAAACTTACAGTTGAAGTCAGAAGTTTACATAAACCTTAGCCAAATACACTTAAACTCAGTTTGTCATAATTCCTGACATTTAATCCTCGTAAGAATTCCCTGTTGAGGTCAGTTAGGATCACCACTTTATTTTAAGAATGTGAAATGTCAGAATAACAGTAGAGAGAATGATTTATTTCAGCTTTTATTTCTTTCATCACATTCCCAGTGGGTCAGAAGTTTACATACACACAATTAGTATTTGGTAGCATTGCCTTTATATTGTCTAACTTGGGTCAAACGTTTCAATAAGTTGGGGGAAATTTGGCCCATTCTTCCTGACAGAGCTGGTGTGACTGAGTCAGGTTTGTAGGCCTCTTTGCTCGCACACGCTTTTTAAGTTCAGCCCACAAATCTTCGATTGGATTGAGGTCAAGGCTTTGTGATGGCCACTCCACAACTTTGTTGTCCTTAAGCCATTTTGCCACAACTTTGGAAGTATGCTTGGGGTCATTATCCATTTGGAAGACCCATTTGCCACCAAGCTTTAAACTTCCTGACTGATGTCTTGAGATGTGGCTTCAATATATCCACATTATTTTCCTCCCTCATGATGCCATCTATTTTGTGAAGTGCACCAGTTCCTACTGCAGAAAAGCACCCCCACAACATGATGCTGCCACCCCATTGCTTCACGGCTGGGATGGTGTTCTTTGGCTTGCAAGCATCCTCCTTTTCCCTCCAAATATAACGATGGTCACCCATGGTGTTTATACTTGCATACTATTGTTTGTATAGATGAACGTGGTACCTTCAGGCGTTTGGAAATTGCTCCCAAGAACGAACCAGACGTGTGGAGGTCAAAACAAGAGGCACTGAGTTTGAAGGTAGGCCTTGAAATACATCCACAGGTACACCTCCAATTGACTCAAATTATGTCAGAAGCATCTAAAGCCATGACATACTTTTCTGGAATGTTCCAAGCATTTTAAAGGCACAGTCAACTTAGTGAATGTAAACTTCTGACCCACTGGAATTGTGATACAGTGAATGATAAGTGAAATAATCTGTCTGTAAACAATTGTTGGAAAAATTACTTGTGTCATGCACAAAGTACAGTCGTGGCCAAAAGTTTTGAGAATGACACAAATATTAATTTTCACAAAGTCTACTGCCTCAGTTGTATGATGGCAATTTGCATATACTCCAGAATGTTATGAAGTTATCAAGGCTCTCTCCTCATGGTGCCTTTACCTCCTCAAGCGCTGTGGTAAGGCTCTCTGTCAGCTCCCTCAGAATTCTGTGTTTAAAATTGATTCTTCCTTTATCTGATTTGATTTCTGCTGGAAATTCAAAAAAAGTGGGGGAAAGTCTCTCAGTATCTGCTGCTGCTGGTGCTGCCTCAGTGGCCATGTTGCTATGGTTACCACCAGTAAACAGTTGGAGCTAGAGGTAAACTAGCTGACAGATTTGAATTTGGCTAGCTAGAACGAGTAAGATTGGTCTTTTAACTCAATCTGGGTCAATCTTTTCCTCCTGTGTTGAACTTCAGTTGTACAATTTGATTACCTATACATTTTTTGCAAATGTAATCGTGTCAATCTCACTCTTAACAACCGCAAAGTTATAAAATGGCAGGAGCTGTTCTTCTGCATGACTTCTCTCTCTCTCTCTCTCTCTCTCTCTCTCTCTCTCTCTCCCTCTCTCTCTATCGCTCTCTCTCTCTCTCTCTCTCTCTCTCTCTCTCTCTCTCTCTCTCTCTCTCTCCCTCTCTCTCTCTCTCTCTCTCTCTCTCTCTCTCTCTCTCTCTCTCTGTCTCTCTCTCTCTCTCTCTCTCTCTCTCTCTCCCTCTCTCTCTATCGCTCTCTCTCTCTCTCTCTCTCTCTCTCTCTCTCTCCCTCTCTCTCTCTCTCTCTCTCTCTCTCTCTCTCTCTCTCTCTCTATCGCTCTCTCTCTCTCTCTCTCTCTCTCTCTCTCTCTCTCTCTCTCTCTCCCTCTCTCCTCTCTCTCTCTCTCTCTCTCTCTCTCTAGCTCTCTCTCTAGCTCTCTCTCTAGCTCTCTCTCTCTCTCTCTCTCTCTCCATAAGGTTATTGTACTTTTTTGTTTGTATGAAATCTGTTTATTTGATAAAATATGCTAAAGAGATACTCATGAATGCAAATGTATGGATCAAAAGTGTCACCATACTATGGATGGAAAAGATCCATCCAAAAGCATCTAGGTTTTTTTTCTTCTCTCAAAAGGATCTTGGATCAAAGTTATTGAGTGCTCTGAATCTGAACAGTGAAACACTGGGATGTCACTTCTTTTGTCTCCCTAATATCCCTGGAGAATCTGGTTCAAATTGACGATACTAGCAGCGGGCCTTTTTCTCTGTCGGTTGCACAGATTCCTCACTGCTTTCACAGCTGTCTCTCTCACAGGATGTGGCTATGGTTGGAAAAGAACTGCTGTGATCAACTCAAGTGTAAAGATGAGAAATGAGAAACAAACAGATAAACCAATACATAGACAATTTGACACCACCAGAACCAACAGTGGGAGAAAAAAAAATACAAAACTGTATAAAGAAAAAGGAAAGTATTGTACTTGGACGGCATCTATTCACACGATAGCCAAAACTCAAGCATCACACAATCGGATATGCTAAATTGCAAAGCTGTTTTGAGAGTAGGCTATATCAGTCAATGGTGTTCAGTATGTCAACTGACCTCTTCATCCTCTTGGATTTCCTTTAAGCTCTTGGAGACAAACCTCCTTGACGTTCCACTGGAGGGACTTTCAAATCCTTATCGGGCCATCATAGTTCACTATTATAGATATAGAGCTAAATCAAGTATATATATATATATATATATATATATATATATATATATATATACTGTATATACATTTTCCACCATCAAAGATCTTGGTTAGGTACCCCTTATGTCATGTCCTCTCAACGGTTGTGTCTTGGACTGCTGTATCAACCCCCCTTCTGCTTACGTTTTGTTGCTAAGATAATCATATGACCCTATCGTTTGCTTGATTGACCGATTAAAAACACCCAACAAAACAGTAGATATCAATGTGGTTCTTGTTGTGAAACTTGCCAGTAGTAGTAGTACATAATAGCTATAGATGAACAATAGCAAAAGTGGTTTTAGGAAAACAAGAGCCCAGCATTAAAAAACATTTCAAAAATATAACTGAAATAAGGGTGTCCCCTTCACCTTGTGTTCTTGTCATTCGCATAGAGCCGTGTCATTAAATTCACATCAGGACACTCCTAGGGACTCAGCTAGGATGCTGTTGGGTGCACCTTAAACCAACCGCATGACAAAAAAGAAAAACAAATACAAAAACTTAGAATTAAAAATACATCTAAAATGGCTATGCTGCGGCTGTGCCACGTTTGAACTTCAAACCCAGGATTATGGTCTGGATTCTGATGTGTTTTTCTCTGGTTCGATAATGGAGATGGGGGGGGGGGGGGGGGGGGGCTGTGCCACAGAGGGACAAAGTGTCCATTTGTCCTACCCTGGAGGCCTGAGCGTCCTCACCGAGAGGAGTCAAAGTTTGAGCTACCTAGTGATCGAGACAGAGATGGCATTAACTCTTAATCCCTCGGTGAGGGAGACGCTTGAATCATTTATTAAAAACTTGCGACGGCCGTGCTAGATGTCACATCATGTTAGCCCTCACCCGGACCAACCCAGGCAAAAAGGTAGTCGCTGTTGTCACACGCTGTCGCACAGAGTGTGCAGGGCAGATTCAACTCTTGTCACTTTAGATGTTTTCATGAGAGGAGAGTGAGAGACAATTGGCCACGTAGACTAGAGAGGGTGGAGGGGATTGCGGTGACCTTGAAGGGGTGTGTGTGTGTGTGTGTGTGTGTGTGTGTGTGTGTGTGTGTGTGTGTGTGTGTGTGTGTGTGTGTGTGTGTGTGTGTGTGTGTGTGCGTGTGTGTGGGCACGTCCGTCATTGCCTACAATTTGCCTGCATAATATTGTTTATGAGTAGGAAGGTTTTTATAGGTTGTTTTGGATGGACAGCTGCTGCGGTTGGCGGTTGACCAGGACTAATAACATGGACTGGGCTAGGCTGCAGTACCTGGGGCCAGATGCCCTCTGATAACACACCGTGGCCGTGTTCATTAGGCATCAAATGGAGAAAAACTGACTGAAACAGGGAGGGTCTGTTCTTGTCCAGTAAGAAAACCTCATGTTTATTTTGTGCAAAAGGTTCTACATCGCATGGCCTAATGAACATGATCCATGGTCTCCTCACCATGGTCATTTAAAATCAGACACTGTGACAATCTCCAGATCGCCTATAAATAAGTCCAGTTCAAGTGGGCAACCCTGATTCAAATCTAAAGGGAACAACCAAAGAATAGAAAAAAAAGTCCTTCAATTTCTGACTAACTGAAAAAAATATGTTTTGAGAGAAAACAACATTGCCCAGCAACCAGTCAAAAATACATCACATCAGCCTAACAACCAGCAAGTGCGTACATTTTGTCATTGTGCTGTTTCCAGGGATCAGTCACTAACGATGATATATTACAGACCAATAAGCATCCCCGGGCACAAACAGTTATTTATTGCCAACAAAGACTCTTTTCATACGTTGAACATTGGCAAAACGCCTTTTTTTTTCTCAAACTAAAATGTAATTATTGTTTAAACCAATTACAATTTCCCTCACAATTAGAGGACATTACTAGGTTAAGCGCTTTCATTTATCTGCTTAGGAATTTCTAACATGAAGTATCTGTGGATATTTCCTAAGCTGATTTAGGGACTCACATCTCTTACGTACTGAAGAACATTGAAGGCCTTAGATCAAGACGGAGCATCTCTCTGTGTGTGTGTGTGTGTGTGTGTGTGTGTGTGTGTGTGTGTGTGTGTGTGTGTGTGTGTGTGTGTGTGTGTGTGTGTGCGTGTGCGTGCGTGTGTGTGTGTCCAGGTGTGTGTGTGTGTCTCTGTGTGTGTGTGTCTCTGTGTGTGTCTCTCTGTGTGAGTGTGTGTGTGCATGAAAACATGCACGTGCGATGTAGCTAGCATAAACTGTGATTCAGGCCTACTTAGGCTAACATCATGATCTGTGTCCCTAATTGCCAGTCCCAGAGCACTTCAAACCCAGGGCCATTGTTTAAATTCTTTTGACCAGAGAAACTGTGGCCTTAATGTTGTTCTAACTGCAATACTAGTCCCACAGTCAGTGATGTTTCAATGATTTACAGTCATTCGCAGAATAACACCATTATTACAACAATCAATGCACTTATATACATGTAAGTAATTGAATAAATCAAATTAAAGGTACCACAATTGGACTTTCTGTCTCTGGATTGTATTGAATAGGAACTCTGTGTTTTATCTCTGTCAATGGTTAAAAGCGGTTGAGGGTAAATCTACTGGATACGCCAGAAGTCACTCACTCAAGGAGAGACGGAAATTCAGTTTCAAGAGAGTTAGGGTTCAAGCTAGGTGTGATATTCAGCACAGTACACAACAAAGTGCCAATCATTAATCTACAGTACCAATTTACACTGGATTAATCCTTTTGGACTAAACCAAAATTGACCTTGATGTTATTTATCATCAATCAACAGAAAACAGTATTCAAGTGATTCTGCTCTAACGTCCTCTCTTCATATCCAATATTGTTTGTTGACGGCCGGTGCAGTCACAGGGCCCATCCGGCTCCAATCCAAAAAATCCAGAGGTCACCATGACGGAGAGCTGTCTGTGGCCCCAATCATAACACCTGCCTGGACACAGCCCCCTGGCCTGGGTGGAAGGCTGAGTCCCAAACGGCACCCTCTCCCCCTTTATAGTGCACTACTTTTGACCAGGGCCTATAGGCCTATAGTACGCTATGTAGGGAATAGGGTGCCATTTGGGAGAGTCGTTTGTTCGCTGCACCCCAGCATGCAGTGCTAATGCTAATGGACTCACAGCAGTCCAGGCTACAATGGTTATTTCAGGCTTAATTCAGCCATTAACATTTCATTAATGCGCTGTCCTACTGCTCGCCTGCCTGCCTGCATGACTGCCTTGTGGTGCTATTGATGAATGCTGGGTTGAAATGCTCTCACTCAAGGTAGAGTTGATCACGTGTGACACATCCTCTTTCTCTCTCATAGCACTGTGCTTGTATCCAAGCATTTACTCTGCAGTATATAATTAAGGTCCATGTGTTCTATTACATACAGGTGTGGGGAATCTATGGTGAGTATCTATATACATATACACATGTATGTAATTTCCAATATCATTTGTTGACGGCCGGTGCAGTCACAGGGCCCATCCTTGCACCAAATGGCACCCTATCAATGCTTGAGGCATTGATTCAGACAGCTAACAAGCAAACCCACATTAGGATGCTTTTCACTACTGCTATGGGACGTGTAGCTAGCTATATATTCAATAAAACAAAATGTTTAACATAATATTGTAATTAGCAAGTCATGTTTATTTAATGCTGCTCTATATACAGTTGAAGTTGAAAGTTTATATACACTTAGGTTGGAATCATTAAAACTCGTTTTTCAACCACTCCACAAATTTCTTGTGACAAACTATAGTTTTGGCAAGTCGGTTAGGACATCTACTTTGTGCATGTGTAACGGATGTGAAATGGCTAGCTAGTTAGCGGTGGTGCGCGCTAATAGCGTTTCAATCGGTGACATCACTTGCTCTGAGAACTTGAAGTAGCGTTTCCCCTTGCTCTGCAGGGGCTGCGGCTTTTGTGGAGCGATGGGTAACGATGCTTTGTGGGTGTCAGTTGTCGATGTGTGCAGAGGGTCCCTGGTTCGAGCCCGGGTGTGGGCGAGGGGACGGACTAAAGTTATACTGTTACATTGATGCTGTTGACCCGGATCACTGGTTGCTGCGGAAAAGGGGGCCGCGGCTTTTGTGGAGCGAAGGGTAACGATGCTTCGTGGGTGTCAGTTGTTGATGTGTGCAGAGGGTCCCTGGTTTGAGCCCGGCGAGGGGACGGACTAAAGTTATACTGTTACACATGACACAAATAATTTTTCCAACAATTGTTTACAGACAGATTATTTCACTTATCATTCACTGTATCACAAATTCAGTGGGTCAGCAGTTTACATACACTAAGTTGACTGTGCCTTTAAACAGCTTGGGAAATTCCAGAAAATTATGTCATGACTTTAGAAATTTCTGATAGGCTAATTGACATCATTTGAGTCAATTGGAGGTGTACCTGTGGATGTATTTAAAGGTCTACCTTCAAACTCAGTGCCTCTTTGCTTGACATCATGGGAAAATCAAAAGAAATCAGCCAAGACCTCAGAAAAATAATTGTAGACCTCCACAAGTCTGGTTCATCCATGGGAGCAATTTCCAAATGCCTGAAGGTACCACGTTCATCTGTACAAACAATAGTAGGCAAGTATAAACACCATGGGACCACACAGCCTCCATACCGCTCAGGAAGGAGACGGGTTCTGTCTCCTAGCGATGAACGTACTTTGGTGTGAAAAGTGCAAATCAATCCCAGAACAACAGCAAAGGACCTTGTGAAGATGCTGGAGAAAACAGGTACAAAAGTATCTATATCCCCGTCAAACGAGTCCTATATCGACATAACCTGAAAGGCCGCTCAGCAAGGAAGAAGCCACGGCTCCAAAACCGCCATAAAAAAGCCAGACTACAGTTTGCAACTGCACATGGGGACAAAGATCGTACTTTTTGGAGTATCGCTATGTTTGGAGGAAAAAGGGGGATGCTTGCAAGCCGAAGAACACCATCCCAAC
Source organism: Oncorhynchus mykiss (assembly GCF_013265735.2). Classification (NCBI taxonomy): domain Eukaryota; kingdom Metazoa; phylum Chordata; class Actinopteri; order Salmoniformes; family Salmonidae; genus Oncorhynchus; species Oncorhynchus mykiss. The sequence continues at coordinate 24,136,481 of NC_048571.1, forward strand.
CGTGAAGCACAGGGGTGGCAGCATCATGTTGTGGGGGTGCTTTGCCGCAGGAGGGACTGTTGCACTTCACAAAATAGATGGCATCATGAGGGAAGGAAAATGATGCGGATATAATGAAGCAACATCTCAAAACATCAGTCAGGAAGTTAAAGCTTGGTCGCAAATGGGTCTTCCAAATGGACAATGACTCCAAGCATACTTCCAAAGATGTGGCAATTTTGCTTAAGGACAAGAAAGTCAAGGTATTGGAGTGGCCATCACAAAACCTTGACCTCAATCCTATAGAACATTTGTGAGCAGAACTGAAAAAGTGTGTGCGAGCAAGGAGGCCTACAAACCTGACTCACCTGATGAGCTCTGTCAGAAGGAATGGGCCAAAATTCACCCAACTTTACAGTGGGAAGCTTGTGGAAGGCTAACCGAAACTTTTGACCCAAGTTAAACAATTTAAAGACAATGCTACCAAATACTAATTGAGTGTATGTAAACTTCTGATCCACTGGGAATGTGATGAAAGAAATACAAGCTGAATAAAACACTCTCTCTGCTATTTTTCCGACATTTTACATTCTTAAAAAAAAGTGGTGATCCTAACCGACCTAAGACAGGGACTTTTTACTAGGATTAAATGTCAGGAATTTTGAAAAACAGAGTTTAAATGTATTTGGCTAAGGTGTATGTAACCTTCTGACTTCAACTGTATTAGGGATATCTTGTATATGATTATTACTAATTAAGGATAGAGTAATTTTTATCTAATGCCAGCCTTTTAAAATTGTATAAAATGATAGAAATACAAGAAAACATCATATCTGTGTCACTTAATTGTGCTTTTTGACAATACTGGCATGATAATTTTATGTAAAAATATATGATACTTATGTACAGTACCAGTCAAAAGTTTGGACACATCTACTTATTCAAGAGTTGTTCTTTATTTTAATATTTTCTACATTGTATAATAATAGTGAAGACATCAAAATTATGAAATAACACATATGGATTCATGTTGTAACCAAAAAAGTGTTAAACAAATTAAAAAATATTTTATATTTAAGATTGTTCAAAGTCGCCACCCTTTGCCTTGATTTTTGCACACTCTTGGCATTCTTTCAACCAGCTTCATGAGGAGGTCAACTGGAACACATTTAATTTAACAGGTGTTCCTTGTTAAAAGTTAATTTATGCCATTTATTTCCTTCTTAATGCGTTTGAGTCAGTCAGTTGTGTTGTGACAAGGTGGGGTGGTATAGAGAAGATAGCCCTATTTGGTAAAATACCAAGTCCATATTATGGCAAGAACAGCTCATACTGTATAAGAAAAGTGAAATGACAGTTCATCATTACTTTAAGACATGAAGGTCAGTCAATGCAGATCATTTCAATAATTTTTGAAAGTTTCTTCAATTGCAGTCGCAAAAACCATCAAGGGGTATGAGGAATCTGGCTCTCATGAGGACCGCCACAGGAAAAGAAGAGCCAGAGTTACCTCCGCTGCAGAGGAAAAGTTCATTAGAGTTACCAGCCTCAGAAATTGCAGCCCAAATAAATGCTTCACAGAGTTCAAGTAACAGACACATCTCAACATCAACTGTTCAGAGGATACTGCATGAATCAGGCCTTCATGGTTGAATTGCTGCAAAGAAACCACTACTAACGGACACCAATAAGAAGAAGAGACTTGCTTGGGCCAAGAAAAACTAGCAATGGACATTAGACTGCTGGAAATCTGTCCTTTGGTCTGATGAGTCCAAATGTGAGTTTTTTGGTTCCAACCGCCGTATCTTTGTGAGACGTGGAGAAGGTGAACAGATTATCTCCGCATGTGTGGTTCCCAGCGTGAAGCATGGAGGTGTCACGACTTCCACTGAAGTCGGTTCCTCTCCTTGTTCGGGCGGCGCTCGGCGGTCGGCGTTGCCGGTCTTCTAGCCATCATCGATCCCCTTTTCATTTTCCATTTGTCTTGTCTTCTCACACACCTGGTCTCAATTTCCCTCATTACATGTTGTGTATTTGATCCTCTGTTGATCCCATGTCTTTGTGTGGAATTGTTTATTGTAAGTGCATGTGCACGTTTTCTCTAGTGCGCGACGGGTTTTGTACCCATTTGTTTGTTGTTCTGGTTACCGGTGGTTTTATGAATAAAACTGCTCCGTTGATTACCCAGTTTTGCTCTCCTGCGCCTGACTTCCCTGCCGCCAGTTAAACACTCCCTTATAGGAGGAGGAGGTGTGATGGTGTGGGGGTGCTTTGCTGGTAACACTGTCTGTGATTTATTTAGAATTCAAGGCCCACTTACCCAGCATGGCTACCACAGCATTCTGCAGCGATACACCATGGTTTGTGCTTAATGGGACTATCGTTTGTTTTTAAACAGGACAATGACCCAACACACCTCCTGGCTGAGTAGGGCTATTTGACCAAGAAGGAGAGTAATGGAGTGCTGCATCAGATGGCCTGGCCTCCACATTCACCCGACCTCAACCCATTTGCGATGGTTTGGGATGAGTTGGACGGCAGAGTGAAGGAAAAGCAACCAACAAGTGCTCAGCACATGTGGGAACTCCTTCAAGACTGCTGGAAAAGCATTCCAGGTGAAGCTGGTTGAGAGAATTCCAAGAGTGTGCAAAGCTGTCATCAAGGCAAGGGGTGATCACTTTGAAGAATCTAAAATATATCATATATTTTGATTTCTTTAACACTTTTCTGGTTACTACATGTTTCCATATGTGTTATTTCATGGTTTTGATGTCTTCACTATTATTCTACAATGTAGAAAATAGTCTAAATAAAGAAAACCCTTGAATGAGTAGGTGTGTCCAAACATTTGACTGGTACTGCATTTGTGCACTAATGAATGAATATACCCAATTGGATGAAGGCAAATCCAGTTGACAGGATGATATTGATATTATCAATATTTATAATCTCATCAAAGTCAAAGGTTCACAATATATTCTTGTTTATTTTGTTTTACATTCATTGTTTGCAATGCGGACATTGATTACCTGTGCATTACTATGCCATTATAATGCCATTGTGGAATCCTAATAGGATCATTACATAGAAGTAGCAGGTGACAGAATGATGGAAAGTCCTATTCAAGTGAAAATCCTTTTTTGTCAATGCCAAAGACAATGACATATCCAAAATGATTGGCAATCACACTTTTTTTGCACTAAAGCATATTTAATTTGTTGTTCTGGATCTTACCGCCTTCAATAACAAATGGCACCCTATTCCCTTTATGTACAAAGGAATAGTGGTGCCATTTGGGATGCAGACCAAAGGTACAGCACTCGTATGGCTCCTCTTAGGAGTGAGTCAAAATATGATCATTCTTATGTGGGCCATGTAGAGTGATGAATGTCCCCGTTTATCAAATGTGTGTGTGATATACGAGATGGGCTGATAATCAACATTTAGTTATGCCATATGCTTAGACAGGCCTGCCAAGCACTTAGGTACAGGACTGGTTGCATGGAGGTAGTAGGGCCACCTTCCAAATCACAGAATACACTATCTCTGTGAGTCAAAGTCATAGACAAAAAAAAAAGTCTGAGAGATTGACATTCATGGATTTGATCAATGTGAACTACAACAGCAACATCAACAACAACAAAAACATATAGGAAGACATTAATAAGGTTTCTCAAATTAAACCCATGCAAACCACAAGATAAAAAAAATATGTTTCTGTATTAATAATGAAAATGATGTGCCTGGAATGTGGCCTTATTCAGTGGGAGACTATGCCCGAAACAGTTACCTCGTCTCTTATCACTCAGGGTGGTTCAAAAGGTATCATTGTCACAAACAGCACCACCAGAAATGCCGGAATAGTCTTATCAATGCCATTCGAGCATCATACAGCTTTCCAGTACTGGTGGATTGAATGAGCCATGCTGTGAAACAGAACTCATGCCCTTCAAACGCTCTGGCTGTCTGGAGTTATTTAGATACTGTCCCAAATGCAATCCACATGCCAAAACTACAGCACCAGTAGCATTAGACGATTGGTTTTGTAAACCGCTGGCAAAATGTCTCTTGGACATTGTGTGGAAGGTAAACAAAACAGTTGGTAGCCTGTGCCAAGCCCAGGCCCAGAGCTAGCATCTTCACTCGACGATTGCCAGCAGTTAGCGGAAATTTCGAGCAGTTTGGACTCAAAGGCTGCCATGATATTTGTAGAAAAGCTGGCACAGAAGGACGTATTGTGGGATAGGATGTTAGTTTCATGTGACTGAAGAATTTAATATTTTTTCAAGGGCCCCTTTTACCTGATGGTGTACAGCAATGCCACGGACTCTGGTTGTGGTGAATGTATACAACTGTGCTGGCAAAACACGAGCATACGATTTCTCTAACACAGTGTGCTTTTGAGTTGAAATGCTAGTCAAATAATTACTATTAACACAGAGAGAATAACTAACATTCTATTAAATCGTTTTTCCCCACCTGACACGCACACAGTAAATATCTCTATGGCAGGTCCATTTGATCTACTCTGGGGGTTTCGCTGATACCTCCAATGAATCTCACATGGACAGGAAGTGACTAGAAGCTTTGAAGGTCCGTAATTTCAGGCATGGTGTATTTATCACTTCAACCTGTATAAAGCCATGATCAGGCAGCAAGGAGGGAGGGAGGGAGAGAGGGAGAGAGAGAGAGAGAGAGAGAGAGAGAGGACCAGTGAAGGAGGAATGTTAATCACACCTTCAGAAAGAAAAAGGAAAGGATAGAAAACACATGTCCCATTTCACACGTACTTACCTTTCCCTTCAAACTCCAGCCCGACTAGGAGAGAAAAAAACAGCACAGGTGGAAACCTTTAACGTGTGAATGTTTGATGGAGGATGCCAACTCATTTGATATCATTTACACAGAGCACACCTTGAATAGATTGAGTTGTGGGCAGCATGTTAGACCTGAAGCTTTTCTATGAAGTGTACAGTTTTCCTTTTTCCTCTTGGTGCATACTGTGCTTGCATGCACCAGCCATTTTAGGTGATACTAGTTCGTTTTTATACTTTTTATAGTACAACTTAGACCGATGATAAGCTTAACGAAGAAAACATAGGCACTCTTTGAAGGATACTTTAGATTTGTATCGGAGTTGAAAAGTTATGTTTCTGACTGAAAACGTGTCTGTTTAAGATAAGTGTGACTTATTTCACTTGCCAACCAATTGTCACATGCTTTAAAGCGAGCAAATTCAAGAACAGAACAGTGGCCATTTTATATAGGGAGAGAGAATGACCTCTTTCTAATGGCACGTTGAGAATGTCATCTGTCTGCTATATCTAATTATGTGAATCGTTGCAGTTTGAAAAGTGTCTCAGGGCTGTATAGGATTAAAAAGGGACATTTGATTGCAGAGCACTTTGAAAATTACAGATCCTTCAAACTACTTTACATAGACGCATCATTTTTCTGGCGCATCGGAATGCAGTCCTCTTTCGCTAGCTGCAACTCATTACGTAAACGTTACGCTTTGAGAGCAAGTCTAGCATGTTGAGTTGAGCAAGCCTCAGTGAGAGAATTTTTTAAAGAATTTTACAGTGCCCTCATTCTCGGTTGTAAACATGATTTTCTTTACACTTTTCTTTTTTTCTATCTATTTTCTGCAAAAGGCACATTCAGAAATATTCAGACCTGGCACAGAGCGCCTCTTGTCCTAAAAATACAGCTAAGGCCTTGTCGTTAATTGTCATTTTTTTTTATTTATAAGGTAATTTTGCCCTGAAAAGACCAGTAGGCTAGTCATTCAGCGAAAAGGCATTAGCATAAAGCTGGTGTCAACACTGAGGAGAAGGGGCTTCCTGTCTTTTTGTCTGCTACAAGACGGGAATAGAAACTTAAGGCGTGTTTTTTTACAGCCCCTTCCTCAACCTGCTGTGACAGTAATCGATAGGAAGCAAAACTACGCCACATGAACTGCAGTCAGCTCCGTTTGAGGAAAAACAGTTGCCATCGAAGAAAGAGAGGAGGTTGGAGCTGTTGCACAGAAACTAGAAACTGGAAAATCTATAGTTGTAATTACACATGTTCTGAAATGTGGAGCAGCAGTGTGATCAGCTGCAGTATGTGCAGACTATATTACGGAAATGTTAGGTTATAACGAACTGGGCTTAAAGTGGGTACTGCACATGTACAATGTACACAGTTCTTAGTGTCCAGATGACACAAAATAGTACAGATCGTTAAAGATTCTGTCATTAATTAAAATCCAATATAACTAAATAATGTTTTGGAGACACAGTACTACATACCATGTTATGCTATTGCATGATATGACCAATGCCTTTACAATATTCGAAGCACACAAGTGAGGCAAAATGTCAATGTCTAGATTATCCTGGTCTGTCTTTGATAAGTGTTCTCTCCAAAACCCATTCCAGTTGTTTTGTTCCAGTTAAAACAACCTGGGTGATTTGTATTCAAAGGCTCACTCTTCTTCTCCTTGCTTTGGCTTGCTAATTATTATTTGATTGCTCATTAGCCAGTTGTGTTCGGCGTGTTGTCGTTTTGTAAACAAGACATTTGTGCATCTGGTCATGAAACCTTTTTTGATTTGGTGATGTAAAAAGAACAATCACCTCATGGGAATTACCAAAGCTTTGCCAACATTCTTTATTTTAAAAATGAAATTAAACTCTATTTAGAATATACATATGTATATACTTCAACTTTAAATACGCGTGCCAGTACAGCTCAAGTAAGTACGTAGGTTAAAAAAAAACGCATGAGAAAAAACCCATCATTTTCATTTAAGCTTTAAACTGATTTTCGTGCAGTCTCTCAGCTAGATACACCCTGCCTCCCCTCTCTTACGAGTTATGATGTGAGGATGAAGGCTCTTTCCCAATGCCGTAATGACTGTATACCAAGATATCAAGGGCCCGCTCATGACAATCCCATTTTCTGTGTAATTTCATGGTTGTCTTCTTGAATGAAGATATTGGCTGCTCTGAGGCAGGAGGTCAGGAGTCTCCTGCTCCATTTCAGTATTGTTCCAGAGCATGTTTCCTTTCAGTTGATGAAAAGTAATTCATCATTTACACCCCTGAATTCTGCCAGTTTTTTCCCTTTCTTTTTTCTTGCAACAACTTTTATTTATTTTATTTCTCTCTTCTTTTTTTTTTTATATCCCTGTGGTACCTTGGCGGTGCTGAAAGAGATAAACAGGTTCAATACAACACCGGGCCAGCGATCCTGAGAGCAGGTTAGGCCTCGCAGGCCCCAGACTAGCCCTTCCTCATGATAGAGTTTGTCACCTCTCTACCTCTGGAAGTCAAATCCTATCAACTCAGGCATCCTTCAGAATCCCCAAAGTGGCTTTGGCACCCAGTGGGGCATGTGAGCTTAAAATTGATTTTCTTTTTCTTTCTTTTTTAAGCGATCTGCCAAGTTCCCTTAAGGGACGTCGTTGACAGCCAGCAGACCCTCAACCTATCACAAAGCAGTGCTCATATAAAAGACACCTAGGGAACTTCCTCCATGGTTCCAGAAGCCAGAGGGCCAGGAGGTTTCTGACATGTGGAGAGAGGGGTGCTGTTGCTAAGAGACCAGTTATTTTTCATCCGTGCACAAAACCCCCTTTACCTCGCACTTGGCCTCCTGACTGCTCTGCCACAGTGAAATTAATTGACTCAAAGGCCCCCGCAAACACATGTTTAATTGTGCTTTGTTTCATCACCAGCTTCCTGTTGGAAAAGTCCAAACTTCTCGTGGATGGAAGTGTTTCTTCTCTTATCCATGCTTTCCTCACTCCCTCGCATTTCTTCTCGGAAACGTTGTTTCCTCACGTAAATCTGATGGAACATCACTCAGTGATAACGCTTGGTTTCTTTTAATCATCTGAATTTCTCAACAGGGAGGCAAAGGAAATAGAAGTTGCAGCAGTGACAAAAAAAGGGAATGTGTTTGAACATGAATTAAAGTAAAGCTGCTTCTGGCTGGGGATTGAGCCTCATGCAATTTTTACACTGTAGCCAGCCAGCTGGTCTTGGTAGGTGTCCAGAGTCCAATCAAGGAACCCTTTAATAACATGAAAAAAAGGGAAATCTTGTGCGAGTTCAAGACAGAACCTGATCATCCTTGCTCATCAAGACAGAGCTTTCCCCGTGACCCTTGTGAATAATATCACTGTACCGGCTCCCATTGAACCACAGATTAAGTAATTCCCAAGTACTTAAGAATAGAATGAGCTAAGATTGGTATCATCAGTAAATTACACCTAGGTTCAGCTATAATCAGAACCCCGCTCCTTGACATTAAATAAAGGGAAACTTTCTCATAGCAGGAGCTAGTATAGCTCAATTGCCCAGAACCTACATTCTTATAGCCCCCCCCCCCCCCCCCCCCCACTCATCTGCCTCTCAGACCTGATTTGAAGTGAAAGACTATCTTATTTTTCTTCATTTAACAATTTTGCTTTCTGTCTTTCATTTGACGAAAATATGCTCATGCCCTTAGCAAACAAACAAACACACACAGTTGCCACATCTTGCACATCTTTGCCTCGGAGCCAGCTAAGCACCCAGGTGGCACTGAAGAGGCTAGGAGGGCATCAAGAAGGGAATAGCTGCAGAAGTTGCTGTGCGTGAACAAATCATGTGAGCTTATGTGTTAAAGAAATACATGCACAGATGGATTTGGGGAGGAGTACAATTAGATAACCTTCAGCAATATTAAAGATAGTTGGCTCTTAGGCCAGGATTTTACTACAGTTTTAGTGATGGTTTTTAATGGCTACATATGAATTAATGTAACAGTGAGATGTGGTGGTAGGCTACACAACTCATGTTTGCATATTCTTTAGGGTTTAAGTGTACATCTCCTGTTTTTTCTGCAAATAAAAAACATTCAAATAGTCTGAAATGAATTAGGCTGAAGTAGTGCCTAGTATGCTAAAGCCAGCTAGTGTGATTCGAGTGGAGTAGAGTTGCCAATACCTGGGCCCATTTCTAGCCCTATAAATAGATATATTATCCCTCCAGAGGCTTCCAATCCCACTGCACAGCTGTGGGATGCAGATTTGTTTTAGGAGAAGCTGTGCTACCTGTTATATGGGGCTGGGGAGATGAGCAGCGTCAGGTAAATGATTTTCTGCTGTGCGTGAGGGGATGGGCAGGGGTATTAGGAGAGAGCCTGGGCGAGACTGGGCTCTACAGCCTGACACACACACACACCACAACCTGGCCACACACACACGCACACTCACACACAGCTGCCTGGCCCTCTTCCCTCTCCTGTGGAGACTTTCACAGGGTGTGATGCCCATTAGGCCTCCTGCGCTAGGTTAGCCATCTCCGCATTACCGACTCATTTCATACATTAAGTGCTTTACTTTCAGGACTGGCCAACACTGTGAAAGCTGTTTGGGCTATATCTCTCTCTCTCTCGACATGCTCTCTATTTCCCTCACCTCAACCTCAACCGTGCTAAGTTTCACTTTATCAGGATGGATGAATAGGACTGGAGGAGTGCCAGTGGGTTTGGTACTCTGGCTCTGTTGTGAGGGTTATAGGTGAGTTCTATTAGGAGGACTAGCTCAGTTCAGTAGGACTGAGCATCGCTCTGGCTCAGAAGCTGGTGTATCATGCAGGTATGCTCTCCCTAATAGATTTAACATTGGCAGCATGCTGTCGGTGGGCTGCACACTAACCTCCATCACCTCACCATGATACCCAGCAAGACGTATGCAATCAGCTAGCTAAGTCTTCCCCTTATCAGTACTTATCTTACAGTTCTCTACTTTCAACTGGATATTTCCAAGGTAATATTATTCTGGCTTATCATTTTAAACTGAAACTCAATTCCTTTGCTGACTGTGTGTCATAGCGGAGCGATAGTGCAGCTGAGGCACAAGTGTATCATTGTCTGTTCTCACGGGATGCCAGGCAGTGAACTTGCCGTAGCTGCCATGTGCTATCCTGCAGCAACTGATGAGACTGATATGTTTAATTGGGGGTGGTCTTCATATCCCCGCCCTTTTTGGATCCAGTCACTGTCATCTTGTACTGGAGCAAAGTTATGGCTTTAGGCGGGAAAGTGGGAAATGCGACCCCCCCAACCCCCCCCCCCCCCCCAAAAAAAAAACGGAGATAAAAAAAAAATGTAATACTTCCACATTTTCCACAGTTTCTTTCATCATTATTCAAAAATGAGTTTTTAATGCAATGACTAGTTCCAATCATGTTAAGGTCTGCATGATTCAGATAGTATCATAATTACAATTAGATTACATTACCGCAATCAGAGAAAGAGTATCGTTAAGAGAGAGAATATAAATTGCTTTAGTTTTGCAAGAACTGAGCAAGCAGAAATTTGAATTAATCTCCATTTAAACATCTTCTCCTCTTAGAGAACTGCAAAGCATGCTAGTTTCTTCCAGGCCATCAGTACAAATTAAGGGGAGAAGTGTGAATTTTCCGAGGGTCTTAACATTTAAGGGTTTTTTTTTTCACGCTAGTAGCCTAACTTCCATTCCGTTTCTGAATACTCGGGCACTTTTGATAGTGAGGAACTTACTTGTGTGTAAGGTAGAATTCATTAGCCTATTTTCAATAAGAGCTATTCTACTACCTCTATGTGTCAGAAGTGGGAGTGAATCTGTCATCTGTTGTTCGACCAGCAACGTCCTCTCCAACGTCCTCTAACGCCAAAGTGTATCAAGAGAGAAAGCAACGGTTGAGCCGTCACACACTCAATGTGGATCATCCCAAACTGTACATACAATCGTAAACCATTACTTATAAGGGATACATAATTCCATCAGTCAACTGATTGATCAATGATTGGGAGGATTGGGAGGAGTAAAGCAACTAAGTAAATCCCTTATCCCACCAATGGATTTAAGTCTCCAGTTTGTCCCAAAGCACCCTATTCCCTAGATAGCACACTACTTTTGACCGGGGCTCACAATATACTACAGTTTCCATTAGAGTAGACAATGCTTCTCAGCTTCTCAGATAATATGCTGTTATCATGTAAACAAATGACAGTTCCAGGCTTCTTTGCTCTTCAGAGTGGCTGTGTTTACATGGACGGAAGACATAAAATGAGCGGTTCTGTAGCCACGACGAGGAACAATTAATAATAGAGATGATTAGCTTGCTAATGCTTCAAATCTGCATAACTTTCTGGGTTTGCTACTACAGCATGCGTACGTCTTATATCAATTACCTTTTTCTGCTATCCTCTCTTTCTACAATCTCCTTGCTGGACCACAGTTTGAGATTAATGCCTGCTTCTAAATTACCACCCATGCTACACATTTATCAGCTACCAGAACAATCCCGCACATTTATCCCTCCACTAAGTGCCAGAATATTCATGGGGAAAAAAATGTAATTTTGTCTGGGTCCCATTGATGAAATGGGATTTATTTCGTTTTTGCGCATAACTTTTTTTTTTTATCATGCGTTTCCATTTAGCTACTTAGGAGTACTTTATCTGTTGTGGGATAGAAAATCACTTAACTTCTTTGTAAACGCAGATGAATATGTAAGGTAAAATAGTATGATGCATTACCGTTTCACAATGTCATTGTGTCGTCTTTATTTGTACGCCATGGTGCATAAGCTAATAATACAAACCCATTCAAGACTTGACATTCAGTAATGATTTGAGGAGTAAACTAACAAAGCTCTTGAATAAAATGACTTTCTAAATCACTACAGCGAGAGAAAATAAGAAAAACCTCAGTGGGTGAGTCCCAAATGGTGCAGATGGCACCCTGTTCCCTGTATAGTGCACTACTTTTGACCAGTGCCCCCATAGGGCTCTGGTCAAAAGTAGTGCACTATATGAGGAATATAGGGTGCCAATTGGAACGCATCCAATGACTTTTGGTTCTTGTGCGTGCGTGCTCAACACCCTTCTTAATCAGCCATTAGGACGGAGTGAAGATGTCATGAGAATGCGCTCTGGCCTTTGTGCTGCGTCTGTCGTGGCATTGGCTTCCTCTGACACGACGCTGCAATGCATGACGGATCAAAGTAATTCACCTTCCAATAACTGACCTTCCACTGTTCCGTGTCAAGTCAGCTAGCTAGACAGACCGGCCCGGGCTCTCTGGCCATTATTGATTCCCCCAGCGCCATCAGAGCATGATCCTGGAACAGAAGTGTAGGAGTGGGAGGGAGAGGGAGAGAGAAGGGAAAATATATCTTCATTTTAAGAACTTTCTGTGCTGTTATGGTAAGGAAGCCCATGTTACTCACATACACCTATGCTAATGACATGGTAAGGGCTAGTAATGGGATAGTTCACCCAAATTACAACATTGCCTCGTTAACTAAAGCAGTCAATGGCCAATCAATGGACAGTCTATGGATAAACATACAGTGCCTTGCGAAAGTATTCGGCCCCCTTGAACTTCCCGACCTTTTGCCACATTTCAGGCTTCAAACATAAAGATATAAAACTGTATTTTTTTGTGAAGAATCAACAACAAGTGGGACACAATCATGAAGTGGAACGACATTTATTGGATATTTCAAACTTTTTTAACAAATCAAAAACTGAAAATGAAAAATAGGGCGTGCAAAATTATTCAGCCCCCTTAAGTTAATACTTTGTAGCGCCACCTTTTGCTGCGATTACAGCTGTAAGTCGCTTGGGGTATGTCTCTATCAGTTTTGCACATCGAGAGACTGACATTTTTTCCCATTCCTCCTTGCAAAACAGCTCGAGCTCAGTGAGGTTGGATGGAGAGCATTTGTGAACAGCAGTTTTCAGTTCTTTCCACAGATTCTCGATTGGATTCACGTCTGGACTTTGACTTGGCCATTCTAACACCTGGATATGTTTATTTTTGAACCATTCCATTGTAGATTTTGCTTTATGTTTTGGATCATTGTCTTGTTGGAAGACAAATCTCCGTCCCAGTCTCAGGTCTTTTGCAGACTCCATCAGGTTTTCTTCCAGAATGGTCCTGTATTTGGCTCCATCCATCTTCCCATCAATTTTAACCATCTTCCCTGTTCCTGCTGAAGAAAAGCAGGCCCAAACCATGATGCTGCCACCACCATGTTTGACAGTGGGGATGGTGTGTTCAGCTGTGTTGCTTTTACGCCAAACATAACGTTTTGCATTGTTGCCAAAAAGTTCAATTTTGGTTTCATCTGACCAGAGCACCTTCTTCCATATGTTTGGTGTGTCTCCCAGGTGGCTTGTGGCAAACTTTAAACAACACTTTTTATGGATATCTTTAAGAAATGGCTTTCTTCTTGCCACTCTTCCATAAAGGCCAGATTTGTGCAATATACGACTGATTGTTGTCCTATGGACAGAGTCTCCCACCTCAGCTGTAGATCTCTGCAGTTCATCCAGAGTGATCATGAGCCTCTTGGCTGCATCTCTGATCAGTCTTCTCCTTGTATGAGCTGAAAGTTTAGAAGGACGGCCAGGTCTTGGTAGATTTGCAGTGGTCTGATACTCCTTCCATTTCAATATTATCGCTTGCACAGTGCTCCTTGGAATGTTTAAAGCTTGGGAAATCATTTTGTATCCAAATCCGGCTTTAAACTTCTTCACAACAGTATCTCGGACCTGCCTGGTGTGTTCCTTGTTCTTCATGATGCTCTCTGCGCTTTTGACGGACCTCTGAGACTATCACAGTGCAGGTGCATTTATACGGAGACTTGATTACACACAGGTGGATTGTATTTATCATCATTAGTCATTTAGGTCAACATTGGATCATTCAGAGATCCTCACTGAACTTCTGGAGAGAGTTTGCTGCACTGAAAGTAAAGGGGTTGAATAATTTTGCACGCCCAATTTTTCAGTTTTTGAAATATCCAATAAATGTCGTTCCACTTCATGATTGTGTCCCACTTGTTGATGATTCTTCACAAAAAAATACAGTTTTATATCTTTATGTTTGAAGCCTGAAATGTGGCAAAAGGTCTCAAAGTTCAAGGGGGCCGAATACTTTCGCAAGGCACTGTAAATTGTATATTGCAGTCTATGCTTGTCCATAGACTGCTCTTAGGGGAAGGAATCAAATAAGGGATTTTGAGATTTGGCTGAACCACCCTTTAAGTTGCTTGAGTGGCAAGAGTGTCTGTATCATTTTGTCTCTCTCACCTTGTTTAACTTTGGAATCCCAGAAAGACTCAGCTTTACCCACAAATCCACTGGAGATTTAGACATACAGATTTAAACATCTTGCCTGATGATTTTGGAAACTTAGGGTTTGTAAAAAATCATTATCAGCTAGGAGGAAATAATAATTATTTCTGGTCTCTAGGAGTGGGATTGACGTGCTGCTTCTTATAGAGAGAGACTCCACGTGTGTCCTAGCTTTATGAATAGCCTATAATCAAGGCCTAGTCAGAAAAACGTCACTCTACTTTCCGCCTAGGTTATCCCGTTCAGGCTCTCCACCAATTCTCTAACAGTAGACATGACAATGTGACATTGTCATCTTGATTTTCAGCAGGTTTCACTGGTACGGGGGGGTAAGTCTTCAAAAGGAGCTCTCTCCTCTCCTCTCCTCCCCTGATGAAAGTTAAACGGTGAAGTATTCCTGTTTTCTGGTGTGATTAGTGTGTCACACATTTAAAATGCCATATTAAGTAATCCCATCCTTCAGGCTTTACTTTACATCCTCCACAGGTATTAACTTAGAGAATAATCCTAAGCTATTTGGAAAGTAGAGGGGATACATATAAAGATCTGGCACTTCATGTTTCAAATTCGATCTGCCTGGTAGGTGTGATATTCAACTGCCGAAGAGGAAAACGTATGCAGGACAGACAGTGGTGGAGTGAAGCAGGGGATATATCATCTGTACACGGGCTTTCTCTAAACCTTAACTTTAGTTAAAAAAAAGGTTCTCTCTCATAGATTTAGTAGAGCTTTGTTGGATGTGTAATGCTGTTCAAACCTAAAATTAGTCAAATACTACAAATTAGACAAATTAGTAAAACGCTACAAAATCCATGTCATAATTGCAAATAAAAGTAAATCATCACATCACTAGAACACATTGGTGAATTGTGCGTGCTACAGTGAGTTTTAATTCTCCATACAAGCATCAAATACTGTGCGAGATGGTGAGGCAATAACATTGTCTTCCTCTTGGAGAGGAGGTCAAAGCCCTGTGGCCCTTGAATCGCTAATTACTATCATATGAATGTGTCATGTTATTCATTATTTCTGGTCACATGGGCTGCTCCTGTCTAGACAAACTCATCATTTCAATGCCTATGTTTTGTTTTTGACTGGAATCAGATCACTGTTGCTTTTGGGGATCTCTACCCTCCAGGCTGTGTGTATGGGGTGACGGGGGACAGACGGGGGACGGACGGGGGACGGACGGGGTACGGACGGGGGACAGACGGTTAATGGGGGGGGGGGGGGTTACAGCCCTCAGCCGTTATTGTAGCAGCAGTCAATAGCGACTAGCTGGAATCAACACAGCAAGTTATCATTATACTACCATACCATAGTTATAAAGCATCTTATTAATGGTTGGCAATAGTGTTGTAATTATAAAAAGAGGAAGGTTTTATGAGCAATGTCATACAACTGTAAAAGTTGAAGAGCGGTTCAGTCTGTTGTCTCTCTCCTTCTGTCCTTCGCTCTCCCTATTCCTCTCTCCCTCTCTCTTCCGGGCAATAGTCTGGTTTTTCTTTTTTCAGATTCAGTACGAAGAAGAGGTGGCAGATGAGGCTTAATTCTCTGAAAACAAATACCCATTTGGTTTTGTTGCATCACTGAACATTGTCTATCCACCATTGGCCTGTCACATTTTAACCCGGGGCAACCAAAAGACCACAAGGCAATGGTGTAAGCTCCAGCACATGTTACCACTGTTTGCAAATATTCTGTCCCTGATTTTTCATAAGTATTGTATAGGAAATGGTTTAATTAAGGAAGGAAACTATTAATATAATTTGCAACACTGTATATTTTCCATAATAGTTGTTTTGTTTAATTTTTCAACAGGCCTTAACGGAATACTAATTAGTCTATACAGTTTACAACGGGTACTCTAATCTTACACTATGTCTACACAACAGAGACTAAACGACTAATATGAAAAGCTGTGTTACTTCATATTCGTCTCTGACAATAAAAAACGAATATGGATTATGCTGGGAGACCATGCTTTATTCAATTTCCGTCGCTAAAAGCTCAGCTCAAATTCATAATATGAGCGTATCTGCTCGATTGCATGATTCAAACCTCAACCAACGCTTACACCTGCTTGAGGGAATTAGGTTGAAACCTTAGTAAATGTTTAAACCTGTCAAACAAATGAGATAAATGCATTCAGAACCTACTCAACTGTTCATCAGCTTAACTCCATCTGTGGGAATCATTCCTTTCCCTGCCCACACCTGCACAGCTACAGCTAGGTTAGTCCCTAGTCCCTGCAACTGGCTTCCTGAGTTTCTTACAAAGAAAATCTCTCCATGGTGGGCGCTGAGGCACAGTCAAAGGCAATTAAAAATCTGATGCAAGGTCATAAAGCTCAGCCCATGCACCCAGGACTGATACTATTAGCCTAGAGAGGGCCAAGTACTGAGCCCTGACTCCCTCTGTCCCCGCTATCCATTATTAAAGCAGCCAGTCCAACCTCCACTGTTCAGGGGTGTCAGATGGGGGACTGATGAGCAGAGCAGAGCAGAGCAGAGCGTGGCCCTGCTAAAGACAGTAAGCGGATGTTAACTTCCCACTGAGAGAATTTCTCCAGGTCGAATGCAAAACGTTCTGCTAATCATCCGCGCCATGAAAGTGCCAGCTGCGGCCCGTGGTAGGATTATCATTCTCATAGACCTCGCACCGAGCTTTTAGCTAAATGAAAAATCTGCCGTAGCCTAGGGAGAAGGCAGTGAGAAGATAAGCAGGAAGAGTGTTTACTAGGAAGTGAGCAGGGAGAGTCAGTGCAATTAGAACCGGTTTTCTCCTCCCTTCCCTTCTTCCGTGATGTAAAAATCGTACATAGGAATCCATTAAGGTTTAGTGAGGGAAACGGAATGTACACAGGGAAAAATAAGACGAGAGACAGAAGAGCAATGTATTTCGTTTGTGACAAGTTCTTATGGGTTCATTAATTTAACATTTCTCTCTCTACCTTCCGTCCTGAGGGCAGAGCAATGTGATTTGTTATTCTATTGTTCTTTAGTTGCCCCCTGCCTCCCTCTCTCTCGGTCTACGCTGCGATACTCCATTAACACCCAGACTCATAATCCTCTGTCTTAAAACTACTTTGGAAATAATCAAATTGCATTGCTTAATATGGTGCTCAGGATTGCCGCCATTGACTGACACCTTTGTTGCTACAAATGAAATAATTAGTTTTGAAGGCAAGGCGGCGTGATTGTCTCTCAGGGGCTGGAAGGAGGGGTGATGGGGGTGGGGGTCATAGTAATCCTATGAGACACTTTGGCCTAGTGTTGCGCTAGCTCTCACCTAAGGGTAATGGATCTCTATTAATCCTCTATTACTAACATCTGTAAAAACTGAGCTTTGAGCCAAACATGGCTAACAAGGGCAATGTATTTGGAAGTCACTACTACGGGCTCCCTCTGGACTGTGGACTCTCATTAAAGAGCTATCAGGCCATTCTGTTTGTCCGGACGCGGGAGGGAATATAGAAAGAACAATTAAAGAGAGGCTTTTACATAGAGCTGTTAGCTAGGGGGATTGGGACCAGGCCATCCTTCGGGTGCCCTTCTGGACCAGATGATCTTGACCACCGCCAGCTCTCTGATCTGTCTGGAGACAATGGCTGCTTCCCAAATGGCACCCTGTTCCCTATATGGTGCACTACTTTTGACCTGGGTGCCATTTTGGATGCACACAATGCCGCTGCGTATGAAGAAGCAGCTATGTGGGACTGTGTGTATTTTAACCCCATAGCGAATTCATTCATAATAACTCCTGGTTTGCGTTGAGAGAGATGGAAATGGAATGAAAGTGGCTGTTGGAGGAGCAAGAGACCCCCAAGATTGTATACAAACAAAGAGATTTAAAAAATATATTAGAGATGTCATGAAGTCGTCCTTGATTTGTGATGCTTTTAGGTTCCATCCTAATCAAACAAACTCTGGTCTATGTCCCAAATGACTCCCTATTTCCTATATAGTGCACTACTTTTGACCAGGGCCCATGGAGTGCAATTTGGGACACAGACCAGGAGTCTCTGGATGGGCCGAGCCGATTACTTTCTAAGGGAGCTCTGCACTCTGTGGTATCATGAGGAAGGAAGAAATTGACTCCGTCCAAAATGGTACCCTATTCCATATTTAGTGTCCCTATGGGCCTTGGTCAAAGTAGTGCACTTTGGGAACAAGCTATAGTGTGAAGAAGTAGTTTAAAGTGATTACTGTGATTATCACTTAAAGGGATAGTTCACCCAAATTACGAAATTACATATTGGTTTCCTTACCCTGTAAGCAGTCTATGGATAAGTTATGACAGCTGTCACTGTTTTCACATACTAACATTTTAGCATTTGTGGCTCAAATCCTATTCAAGTCATGGGACCGATATTAGCATTTTCGCACATAATGTTCAAATGTTCATGTGACTTTGTTGAGCTTCACAATCAATTTGAGATACTTTCGGTTGATTTGGACATGATGCTTTAAAAATGCAAGTATCAGTTCCATGACTTGAATGGGATTTGTGCCGCAAATGCTAATACGTTAGAATTTGGAAACAGTGCTAGGGAAATTGAACTAAAGCATGGATTGCTGTCATACATTTAACATACGCTCTTATGCAAAATTACTTACCTGAGCAATCAGGGTTAAGTGCCTTGCTCAAGGGCACATCTACAGATCTTTCACCTATTCGGGTCTGAGATTCAAACCAGCGACCTTTCAGTTAATGGCCTAACACTCTTAACCACTTAGCTACCTTGTCTATGGACTGCATACACGGTAAGGAAACCAATGTGTCATTTTGAAATTTAGCTGAACTATCCCTTTAGCTCAGAGGCATAAGATAGTGGCAGTCTTGTTCAACATTATTTGGATCTTGACATGGACCATTCATCTTTATTTTGCGGAGGAGAGGGAATTCGGAGAGTGAGTTCGGAGAGGGAATTCGGAGAGTGAATTCGGAGAGGGAATTCGGAGAGGGAATTCGGAGATGGAATTCAGAGAGTGAATTCGGAGAGTGAGTTCGGAGAGGGAATTCGGAGAGGGAATTCGGAGAGTGAATTCGGAGAGTGAATTTGGAGAGTGAGTTCGGAGAGGGAATTCGGAGAGTGAATTCGGAGAGTGAATTCGGAGAGGGAATTCGGAGAGGGAATTGGAGCGAAATACAAAGGGTGCAGGAGATTCCAGAGAGTCACTGTGGAAACATGGTCTTAACTCTTTTCATATTTTATGATGATTGAAGTTATAGTTTTGGAATAGATAATTGGTCGAAGGTGGATCTGGGCGTTAAAGTGGAAAATAGATCCTCTGAAAACGATTCCAATTTTGGTCAAAAATAGACCATAATGTGAAATTTTAATGTACTATTTATTTTTATAAATACGGATTGAATTTGTGTATTCGTCCATGAAGAGGTTACAAAAAAAAGCACCTTTATTTAACCATGTAGGCCAGTTGAGAACAAGTGCTCATTTACAACTGCGACCTGGCCAAGATAAAGCAAAGCAGTGCGACACAAACAACAACACAGAGTTGCACATGGAATAAACAAACATACAGTCAAATAACACAATAGAAGAAAAAAAATCTAGAAACAGTGTGTGCAAGTGAGGTAAGATTAGAGAGGTAAGGCAATAAATAGGCCGTAGTGGTGAAGTAATTACAATTTATTAATGGAGTGATAGATGTGCAGTAGATTAATGTGCAAATAGAGATACTGGGGTGCAAAGGAGCAACAAAAATAATGATAATGACAATAAAGAGTGGGTACCATCCATTTTCCTTCCTAAAAAGGTGCCTTGTTGAAACACAGGCCTCTGTTAATAAACCATTCATCCCCCTGACACTTCTGTCATAATGCTTTAGATAAAATACAACAACAACAAAAAGCGACCCGACTTAGAATAAGTCCATCACACTCGAGCTCCCTCTGATGCTGACCGTATGTAGGCTGTCAAACAATGTCGCAATACTCAGTGTGATGACGCTTAATCCAATTGGCATTGGAGCCAAACTTGTAAACTAATCTATGCATTAGCCCGGCTGGCACAGCGAGTCCACTTGGTCCTCTGGAACCTGAGTTTAAGAGCTGTTTTACGGCGAGGGATAAGCACGCCCAAGCCTTTTGGAAGTAGGTTTAGCTTCTATTCTTCTCCAGAATCTCCTGGTGCATTTATCATTCCACCTGTCTCAGAGACCTAGCAAAGATTAAAGTCAGCCGAAAAAGAGCCTCCTTCTCCCGTTCTTTAAATGCTTTTATAATTCACAAGTCAAGAGGCTTAGGCTTTCTCAGCACAAGTTTTTCCTAACAATGAGATATTCTAATATTTAATATAAGAATAGCTGACGGGATTTTTTTTTTTTTTTACTCCTTCTCTATTTCACCCATATCAAATTCAAATACCCTTACAATTTGACAAGGGGAAGACACATGCACTAGGCAGATCTGATGGACGTAAATCCTACCCAATCACGTCACATGCCTATTTTTCCAGCCTAAAAAAAGAGGTGCACTCACTCACTGCATCTGTCCTTCCGCATCTTCCCCGAAAATAAAGTAGGAATGATTCTTTGAATATGCAGAGATAGAGCCACTGCATGTGTGGTTGTTTGATAGGATTTTCAGCGAAGGCCCCTCTCTCTTTCTCTCTCTTTTGGTCTATTATGCCAAGTCGGTCATTCTCCGAGGTATAACTTAGAACTGCTGCCATATTTTCTAAGTTGTGTTAGTTCTAGTCCTTTTTTTTATCACTGAATTCATTCAACTTGAGCTCTTAAGCCTAAGGCACTACAGACCTGGTAAACAGAGTAAAGACTGATGAAAATGTGGAATTGGTTATTATAGTATGGGCTCATAGAATACAAGGTCCCACGCAGCCTTTGGCGAATATGACTCAAAATGTGTGCTACTGTGTGATAAAAAAAATATATATTTAAAAAAAGTAGAAACATGCTATACGTCAAACGCTATGTAAATAAGCAACGCTGTGTGAGCATGTTATAGCCGTCAATACATTATCAAGAAAGGTGTGCATTATATCAGGATTCAGGAGTGATAAACCGCTGGAAATGGACAAGTTAGAACTCAAAACCACAGTAAAGTGGATCTCAAACTGCCGTTGCTTTGGGACTTGACATCCTATTTTTGGTGACTGAATCCACAGATTATCCAAAGACGGTCTTCCAATGGTGAGAGATCCTGTCCTTCTAAGAACCCATTTCAACCCGTGTTGTACACTACTGTGTGCACGAGTGTGTGCGTCCTAGATTTTTTTCAGTGGAATACAACAACTAGAGGTTCAATTACCAAAGGACGCCAGTCCTGATTTCATAGCACAGAGAGGAATAGAGAACCAAGTCTGTTTACAGAACAGGAATTGTGCGAACTGGGCACGTCGCTCCTTGCTCCCATCTAGGAAACAGAAGAAATGCTCCAGTGTGTACGTGCATTTCGTAAATACTCTCTTTGCTTTACAGTAGTTCATCTCTATACCATTACTGTGCTGTAATTCCCTGGCTATTATGTCCAGGACTGCATCTGACTGCGATATCATTGTATGGAGACAGAAATGCCTTGCAGTCTTGTTTTTGGATGAATGTCAAATACATTTTATTTTTTATTTTTTTTAAATTCTAAGTACTTTTTCTCTGGGAATTTAGCATAAGGTAACAGTGCCCTTGGACTGCGAAGACTCTAGAGCAATACACTTGCGTAACTATGCATATTTGTCTTTATATGTTGCTGTTGTTTATTGATGCCCACTTCAAATTCTAACTTTATCCATGTAACTATTATCTGATACTGCAAAGGTCCATCACTCACTGCAACAGATTATCAATGTTTGACTTCTAAGATCAATCGACACATGGAAAATTGGAAATGTTTCAATATTCAGGAAGCAGATACATTTTTTTTTTATAGTGAACTTAATCAAATCCAATGAAAATGTACATCTTAAAAGTACAGTGGAGTCCGAAATGATTGACACCCTTCATAAAGATCGGCAAAAATGACTGTATAAAATAAATAATTTGAATAATTACTACATTGTGTGCTCCATAAAATGTACACTAATGCAATTGCTCAGAGAACGAGATTTGGTTTAACAAGTAATACATGTTTTTCTCAAAAAGGAAGGTGGGGGGAGTCATAAAACTGTTTTCACTACTCTTCAATACCTCACCTAGCAAGGACAAATGAGCCTTTTTTCTAAAATGTTTCCTGAGTTGGAGAACACATTGGAGAACACAGTCCTCCATACAGAATCCTTCCAGATCCTTGATAGCCTTCGTCTGTGTTTATGGACTGGCCCTTTTCAACTCAAAGCACAGGTTTTCAATAGGTTTCAAGTCCAGAGAAGAAAATGTTGATTTTGTGGCCAATGAATCATTTCTTTGTGGATTTTGATGTGTGTTTTGGGGTTATTGTTTTGCTGGAATATCCATTTGCGGCCCAGTTTCAGCTGCCTGCAGAGGCAAACAGGATTTTGGCAAAAATGTCCTGGTACTGGGTAAAGTTCATGATCCTGTTGACACTTAACAAGGGATGCAATATAGCCCCATAAAAACAAATATTCACCACCATGTTTTGCAGCAAGTATGTGGTTCTTTTCTGCTCAAGCATTCTCATTTCGACGCTAAACCCACCACCTGTGCGCATAGGCAAAGAGCCCATAGAAATCATCCGAGTGAGGAAACAGCACCCCTGTCTCAGTATGTGTAGCCCATGTATCTGATGCTTTGTGGAACAAAAGAGTATGACATGTCGTCACTGTAGCATTTCATTGATTGGTGCCAGCGAACATTTGACCTCTCTTGATAGCTGTGGGTGGTCCTGGTACAGGAAAACCATGCCCCAATGGATTTGGCTTAACACCAATCAAATCACATCAAGAGAAAAACGTCAGAAAACATCTCTGTTTCTGGTCTGCTTGTGTTGTTGTCCTGCAGTAGTTAGCCAGCAAGCTAAATCGTCCCTTTCATAAGCAATGGATGGGGATTTGCACTTGTGGTTTTTACTTAATTCTCCTTACAGGCCAAAAATGATAAAGGTGATTCTCATCCAAACATAAATCCACACATTGCGCCACTGACCTGAGACGATTGAAGTTCAATATGTAGCCTATATGTAGTAGGCTCGCGTTAACTAGCTAGCTAACTTAGCGGGTTCATTTTTGCCCATGTGACTGAGTAAGGCAAGAAAGCATTTTAGCTCGGTAGCCTTGTCTAGTACAACAAAAACTAAAAGCGTGTACTACTGTATGACAGAGTCATAGACCGTTTTGCCAACATGAACGAGAGGAGGGTGGCATTGGTTTTCATGTAGTCAACAAGTAGGGTGAGTCAACATGTTTTTTTTTACTTGAGCGCACACACACAGAAATCCATACCATGGACAGGCACATGATATTTAGCTAAGTTGATTGGACTAAATTGTTTTTGGTATCTTAAAGTTTGTTTTCAATGTATTAGACTAACCATATGTAGCCTAGTTGATTTGATGATGTTGAAATGTTTAAGTTGAAATGGTGCTGGAATGGAGGAGGCAGTGCTCCTGTTGTCTTTGTGCTGAGTTGCAGTAACTTCTAAATCAGTAGTAACTTCTAAATCAGTAGTTGTTTAGTAAACTGTTCGAGACATTAACTGGATTGCGTGCAATATTTGCTTTGTGGACTAAATGGGACAGATGTTTCTCTGCGGTTATGTGATAAAAACAGACACGTGTGGTTGAATTTATTCCGTCACTGCGTGACTGTTGTCTTTTTGTTGTCTCTGCCTTATTCTATATCACGGTGGCATATGAACGAACGGGTTATAGAGCAAACAACGCAATTATCACAATATAGATTGTATGGCTTTTTCCCTGGCTTGACTTCCCCAGTGATTTTATCCACGCACCACCACTGCACACTTCAGATTTTCAAAGGGAAAGAAAATTTGGGGTCACTTAGAAATGTCCATGTTTTTGAAAGAAAAGCATTATTTTTTTTGTCCATTAAAATAACATCAAATTGATCAGAAATGCAGTGTAGACATTGTTAATGTTGTAAATGATTATGAGAGCTGGAAATTGCAGATTTTTTATGGAATATCTATATAGGCGTACTGAGGCCCATTATCAGCGACCGTCACTCCTGTGTTCCAATGGCACGTTGTGTTAGCTGATCCAAGTTGATCATTTTAAAAGGCTAATTCATCATTAAAAAACCCTTTTGCAATTATGTTAGCACAGCTGAAAAGTGTTGTCCTGATTAAAGAAGCAATAAAACTGGCCTTCTTTAGACTAGTTGAGCATCTGGAGCATCAGCATTTGTGGGTTCGATTAGAGGCTCGAAACGTCCAGAAACAAAGCACTTTCTTCTGAAACTCGTCAGTCTATTTTTGTTCTGAAAAGTGAAGGCTATTCCATGCGAGAAATTGCCAAGAAACTGAAGATCTTGTACAATGCTGTGTACTACTCCCTTCACAGAACAGTGCAAACTGGCTCTAACCAGAATAGAAAGAGGAGTGGGAGGCCCCGGTGGACAACTGAGCAATAGGACAACAGACACCTCACAAGTCCTCAACTAGCAGCTTCATTAAATAGTACCCGCAAAACACCAGTCTCAACATCAACAGAGAAGAGGCGACTCCGGGATGCTGGCCTTCTAGGCAGAGTTGCAAAGCAAAAATCCATATCTCAGACTAGCCAATAATAAAAATAAACATTTAAGATCGGCAAAAGAACACAGACACTGGACAGAGGAACCCATTGTCGCCTCTTCACTGTTGACGTTGAGACTGGTGTTATGCAAGTACTATTTAATGAAGCTGCCAGTTGAGGACTTGTGAGGCATCTATTTCTCACACTAGACATTGTAATGTACTTGTCCTCTTGCTCAGTTGTGCACCGGGGCCTCCCACTTCTCGTTCTATTTTGTTTAGAGCCAGTTTGCGCAGTTCTGTAGAACACAGGGTTGAACGAGATCTTCAGTTTCTTGGCAATTTCTCGCTACACTAGCTACAATAATCATTTACAACATTAACAATGTCTACACTGTATTTCTGATCAATTTGATGTTATTTTAATGGACCAAAAATTTGATTTTCTTTCAAAAACAACCTCATTTCTAAGTGACCCCAAACTTTTGAACGGTGGTGAATGTATATACAGTACCATTCTACATTGTAGAACAGAGAGAAGACATCACAACTATGAAGTAACACATATGGAATCATGTAGTAACCAAAAAAGTGTTAAACACATCTAAATATGTTTTAGATTTTAGATTATTCAAAGTAGAAACACTTTGCCTTTATGACAGCTTTGCACACGCTTGGCACTTGTTGGCTGCATTACCTTCACTCTGCGGTCCAACTCATCCCAAACCATCTCAATTGTGTTGAGGTCAGGAGATTGAGGAGGACAGTTCATCAGATGCAGCACTCCATTACTCTCCTTCTTGGTCAAATAAACCCTTACACAACCTGGAGGTGTTTTGGGTCATTGTCCTGTTGAAAAACAAATTATAGTCCCACTAAGTGCACACCAGATGGGATGGCGTTTCAATGCAGAATGCTGTGGTAGCCATGCTGGTTAAGTGTGCCTTGAATTCTACATATATTACAGACAGTATCATCAGCAAAGCACCCCCACACCATCACACCCCCTCCTCCATGCTTCACGGTGGGAACCACACATGCGGAGATCATCCGTTCACCTACTCTGTGTCTCACAAAGAAACAGCGGTTGGAACCAAAAATCTCAAATGTGGACTCATCAGACCAAAAGACACATTTCCAATGGTCTAATGTTCATTGTTTGTGTTTCTTAGTCCAAGCAAGCCCCATCATATTATAAGCCTGATTCACACAGTCTCCTCTGAACAGTTGATGTTGATATGTGTCTGTTACTTGAACTCTGTGAAGCATTTATTTGGGCTGCAATCTGAGGTGCAGTTAATGCTAATGAATTTATCCTCCGCAACAGAGGTAACTCTGGGTCTTCCTTTCCTGTGTCAGTCCTCATGAGAGCCAGTTTCATCATAGTGCTTGATGTTTTTTGTGACTGCACTTGAAGAAACTTTCAAAGTTCTTTAAATATTCCAGATTACCTGACCTCCATGTCTTAAAATAATTATGGACGGTAGTTTCTCTTTGCTTTTTTTAATGGACTTGGTCTTTTACCAAATAGGGCTATCTTCTGTATACCACCCCTACCTTGTCACAACAAAGAGGAGGAAAGAAATTCCACAAATTAACTTTTAACAAGGCACACCTGTTAATTGAAATGCATTCCAGGTCACTACCTTATGAAGTCGGTTGAGAGAATGTGCAAAGCTGTCATCATGGCAAAGGGTGGCTACTTTGAAGAATCTCAAATATAAAATATATTTAGATTTGTTTTACGTTTTTTTGCCTACTACATAATTCCATATGTGTTATTTCATAGTTTTGATGTATTAACTGTTATTCTACAGTACAATGTAGATGTTTTTTTTAAATAAATAAAACCCTAGGTGTGTCCAATCAGACCTCAGGATAAGACCCAGATACAGACAGTTCAAAGTAACAAAAGTGCATTACAAAAACAGGGGGCAGGCAATCAACAGGTCAAGGGCAGGCAGAGGTCAATAATCCAGAGCAGAGTCCGACAGGCAGAGAACAGCAGGCGGGCTCAGGTTCTGGGCAGGCAGAACGGTCAAAACCGGGAAAAGTAGAGAACATGGACTAGAGAGAAAAGCAGCAGTACGGGAAAAGCGCTGGTAGGCTTATCGAGACAAGACGAACTGGCAACAGAAACAGACAACACAGGTATAAATACACAGGGGATAATGGGGAATGGGGAAAATGGGCAACATCTGGAGGGGGGTGGAGACACGCACAAGACAGGTGAAACAGATCAGGGTGTGACATGTCAAAACTTTGGACTGGTACTGTCTTCACACCCCAGAGTTAATTATTGGTGGAAGCACCAAGCCATTACAGCTGTGAATCCTTTTGAATAAGATTCGACCAGCTTTTGCCGCGACTTCCGCCGAAGTCGGTCCCGCTCCTTGTTCGAGCGGTGTTCGGCGGTCGACGTCACCGGCCTTCTAGCCATCACTGATCCATTTTTCATTTTCCATTGGTTTTGTCTTGTCTTCCATAACACCTGGTTCCAATCCCATCAATTACATGTTGTGTATTTAACCCTCTGTTTCCCCTCATGTCCTTGTCTGTGATTGTTTGTCGTATGTATTGGTGCAAGTTATGTTCTGGTGTGCGACGGGTTTTGCACCCTCTTATTTTATTTTGTATATTTTGGTTTCCGGAGTTTTTTGAATATTTATTCAACTGCTCCGTTTATACCAAGTTCACTCTCCTGCGCCTGACTTCCCTGCCACCAGCACACACCCATAACAGCTTTGCACAACTCTTGTACCCTGACTTACACTGCTCGTTCGCATGCGCGAGCGTAGCAAAATAAATGTAGAAAACTATGTTATTCAATTATTGCACCCACACTGCTCGCACGCGTTAACGAGCGTCTGCGTTACCAAGGGCTAAAATAGTCCTTTCTATTTATGACACAGATCGCGCTGCAAGTCCTGTCTCTCCCATCGGTTTATAGAAGCAGGTACCCACGTGCCATCATCTCATTGGTTATACCCACGTGGGTGATTGAAAGACGAACTGTGTTGCCGGTTGCCGTGGTAATACTATGAAAGTTTAGATGCCAATCACCATATAAATTCAAAGATGAAAAAGCCTGGAAGGAGGAGAGATGACTAGAAACGTTTCGGTTGACCGTTTTATGTGTGGATTAATTGTCGGAGTAGAGAACCTTGTGCATTTCAGGTAAAATAACAACCTAATGTTTATATCCCAGGACAAATTAGCTAGCAACAGCAAGTTAACTAGCTAAATAGGACAAATTAGCTAGCAAGTGCAAATTAACTAGCTAAATTGCCATAAATGTTTAATGCTTTTCGACCTGTCCCTGTCACGTTCTGACCATAGTTCTTGTGTGTTTTCCTTGTTTTAGTGTTGGTGAGGACGTGAGCTGAGTGGGCATTCTATGTTGTGTGTCTAGTTTGTCTATTTCTATGTTTGGCCTGATATGGTTCTCAATCAGAGGCAGGTGTTAGTCATTGTCTGTGATTGGGAACCATATTTAGGTAGCCTGTTTTGTGTTGGGATTTGTGGGTGGTTATTTCCATATCTGTGTTTGTTTCACCACACAGGACTGTTTTCGGTTTTCACATTTATTGTTTTGTATATTTGTAAGGTTTTCTCGGTATTCTCGTCATTATTAAAGATGTTTAACCACGCTGCGTTTTGGTCCGCCTCTCCTTCCCAGGAAGAAAGCCGTTTACAGTCCCCAAATTAATTTAAATTGTTGAGAAATTGTTTTGATATTTTAACCTGCATGTCGTGATCGCGTTTGGTGAGGGGAGACAAAATAAATGTATGCACGATGGCGCACGATGGCGCACAGCCGGTTTGGGTTCCGTGTTAGGGCAACATACTGTACAGGTAACCACCAAAATAATGGACACACTTCAGTAAATGAGGGATACAAAGTATATTGAAAGCAGGTGCTTCCGCACAGGTGTGGTTCCCGAGTTAATTAAGTAATTAACATCCCATCGTGCTTAGGGTCATGTATAAAAAAGCCCAGTTGCCCATTATTTTGGCTACCATGGTTAGAAGAAGAGATCTCAGTGACTTTGATAGAGGGGTCTCAAAGGAGCATAGGGGGTTTAAAGGGTGTGTGTGTGTGTGTGTGTGTGTGTGGTGTGTGTGTGTGTGTGTGTGTGCGTCTCAGTAACCAGATCTCAACCCAAAGCGGCAACTGAGACAGGGTTTTCCATCACAATCAAAACAAAAACACCAACTGATGGAATTTGTGGATGAACGGTCTATTATCCTAATAGAGTTCCAGACAGTTGTAGAATCTGTGCCGAGGTGAAGCTGTTCTGCCGACTCTTGGTGGCCTTTAGCCGTCATTGTAAATACAAATGCATTCTTAAAGGGATATTTCGGGATTTTGGCAACGACGTCCTTTATCGAGCACGAAAGCAGATTCCCATAGACTTCCATGCTCGTTAGCATTGGCTCTCAAAGCTACCATTAACTTCCTTCATACTGGACACAGAGACACACGCATGGTATCCACGAGTTAATCTGACTCTGGGGAAGTAGAAACCCGAAAGTATACATTTATTTGATAAATAAAGGTTCAATTTAAACAAAAAAATAAGACATATCAACACATCTAAATATTATTTTTGTTATTCAATTTGAAAATCTGATCCCCATTTAGATGAAATTTTAAGGCAGCAAAACGTGATGAAGACTGTTCAAGAGTTTTGTAGACTGTCACTAGGCACTGTATTTAGGTCATTGTATTTGTGTAAGGGATCAAGAGGACTATCTACCAGGAGGAAGAGAGAAAAGCAGCAAATACGCCATGCTGCTTTTATTAAGAAGAAAAGGAGAGATTTACATGAGCAGTAAAATCTCTCTAGAATGTAACTGATATTTAGTCCTAAAGACTAAATAGAAAATACTTTTGCAAATGAAATTTTAAAACTGTCCTAAAAATGTATAGAAATTCTATGTGGAAACCTGGAGACTCATTTCCTCATTCAGACGTGATAATATTAGGCTGGGATTATGTGATCCTTACATCTGGAAATACCAAGCATTTGTGTGTACTTGAGTCTCTTATAATCACCAACATCTCATGTTCATTGTCTCTCTGCATGCACTCACACAACTTGTACTGTCTCATTATACTGCACTTTTAATATAAAGAATTCCCACTTAAATAAAAGCGATAATTTAATGTCAAAATGGAAACACTCTTACTCTGCAAATGACAGCCTAATCTGAGCTACTTGGATTTTTAGCTCTGCATTAAAAGTTCCTTTAAATACAATAGCTCAACAATGGCCCCTAGCCAATCACCTTGAGGCCGTATTTCAATTTCCCATTGACAATTAAACCTTTTTTTTTTTGAACGGTTACTAGCAATCAAATGAAACCTAGCCACTTCCTAATTAAGTGTGTGAGTATCTGGACACTAATTATCATATTTGTGAGACAGCTAGTCAGACAGGCCTTTATGGCAGGGCTGTATGTTCACAGCTTGAGATGTGTCTTTCACACCTGGGTTAAAAGAAACTCCAGCGCATTCAAGCACAGGTCTTCCAGCAGCCTCAAAGAGGGGGAAAATGGAGTAATTGGATGACCGTCTTGTTATCCCTTTGTTGGTTGCAATTCGAATCCTGATTAGCATTTCGGAATATTTTAAATTATAATCCAGAAATAGGTTTTACTTTTTCCAATTAGTTTGGGATTTAAAGGGAGAGGACAGACTGGGGCTCAAGGTTTCACTTGTTTAGGGCAAATATAAATGAGTGCATGTGAATGTGAGTGCATATGTGTGTTATCAATAACCTCTTCTTTTTTTGCAGCAATGACACAGTTATTTAGTATACTGTAGAGGTAGAACTTGGAATACATTAGAGTTCCATATTCGTATGTGTTGGTGCTTCTGAGTACTATTATAATTAAGCAATAAGGCACGTGGGGGTGTGGTATATGGCCAATACACCACGACTAAGGGCTGTTCTTATGCACAACGCATCGCGGAGTGCCTGGACACAGCCCTTAGCCGTGGTATATTGGCCATATACCACAAACCCTCGAGGTGCCTTATTGCTATTATAAACTGGTTACCAGCGTAATTATAGCAGTAAAAATAAATGTTTTCTTATACCCGTGGTATATGGTCTGATATACCAAGGCTGTCAGCCAATCAGCATTCAGGGCTCTAACCACCCAGTTTATAATGCTTGATAAAATAGCAATAATACTGTCCTCTTTGAACATGTATTCTCCTTGATGTAAAATATTTACATTTCACATGGACGACTTCACAAAGCAGCCATTGTGGTTCAATACCAAGATTATCAAGAGTGTTTTAATTGTTAGTATTTAAGGCTTTCCTGTTTGTTTTTATAAATAGTGGAATGTAAATAACTGCCATAGTGTGTGTGTGTGTGTGTGTGTGTGTGTGTGTGTGTGTGTGTGGAATAAGGCATTGGCCCATATCCTCCCTGCACTCCTCTAGTTAATTGGAAACGTACAATGTCGACTGCCAATGTTAGGGCCCTAATCAGTGTGAGTTTCTGAAACAAAGTAGGTTTTATTGAAGTGAATTTAAATCACGGGTGACCCAAATTGTTCCAATTCATAATGACCATTCAAGGGGGTCTATACAATCCTGAGGCTTCACAAGTCACTTCAGGGACAAATGTAATGCATTAAGGCACAGATTGGAGAATTATTATCACTCCAATTCAAAATATGTGACACCACAGCACACGTTAAAAGAAGACACCTTTATTCAAGGTATTACTAAAAATCAAACACCAAAATAATGCAGAAAGTGAGGGACACAGCCAAGCTAAACAACCAATTCAAGCCATGAGACAGCCACTGTGGCTGAGACTTCAAGATCAAGACCTTCGGGCTCAAAACCAGAGACAAAACTAGTGCACTATGTAGGAAATAGGGTGCCATTTGGGACGCACACTCACTGATCCAGTACTCACCTAGACCTGTAAGGTAGTACAGGATGTAAGCAGGTAGTGTACACTGCATTACCTCTCAAAGGACAGTTGTATGATTTATTATAGTCGCCTCTTACAGAAAACTTTTGCCTTTTATGACAAGACCTAAGACGCCACCCTGTAAGCCACAATACCCTTCGCATTCCCTTGAATCGCTGTGGCTTTTTCCTTCAAACTGCATTTGTTCCAAGTGTCATATTAATGTAGAAAAGTTTAAGATGTCACAAGTAATCTGACAGCTAAGGTTTTGGTTAAAGCAAACGTCCTCCTCACACTCGAGTTCTATTAGCAGGTCGCCACGGCGCTATTAGTGACACCCAAGTTACTCAAGTGTCACCTTAATTTAAAGTTAAGCACTGTGACAGTTTAATAAGAAGATGAAAGCCTAGTGTTTGGATGACACGTCAAACCTTTCTCAAATGGCTAATAGAGAGGGCTTATTGTTTTATTCACACAGTTAGAGGCTGAGAGCAACTGTCTTCTTTCTCCTACTAATGCCACCTATCTTCATTTCCTCCTAACTTCTCTCTCCTCAGTGATTGAATTGCGACCCTGAACTTGCTTACCTTCTGTGTACTACTGTGTGCAGGCATGCATCTATGAGTGGTACATTGATTGGTCGTGTAACAGATTACTAATCCACTGTATAATTGTAAATACAGTTGAAGTCGGAAGTTTACATACACTTAGGTCATTAAAACTCGTTTTTCAACCACTCCACAAATGTCTTGTTAACAAACTAGAGTTTTGGCAAGTCGGTTAGGACATCTACTTTGTGAATGACACAAGTAATTTTTCCAACAATTGTTTACAGACAGATTATTTTACTTATCATTCACTGTATCACAATTCCAGTGGGTCAGAAGTTTACATACACTAAATTGACTGTGCCTCTAAACAGCTTGGAAATTTCCAGAAAATTATGTCATGGCTTTAGAGGCTTCTGATAGGCTAATTGACATAAATTGAGTCAATTGGATGTGTACCTGTGGATGTATTTCAAGGCCTACCTTCAAACTCTGTGCATCTTTGCTTGACATCATGGGAAAGTCAAAAGAAATCAGGCAAGACCTCAGAAGAAAAATTGTAGACCTCCACAAGTCTGGAAAAAGGGGGAGGCTTGCAAGCCGAAGAACACCATCCCAACCATGAAGCACAGGGGTGGCAGCATCATGTTGTGGGGGTGCTTTGCTGCAGGAGGGACTGATGCACTTCACAAAATAGATGGCATCATGAGGGAGGAAAATGATGTGGATATATTGAAGCAACATCTCAAAACATCAGTCAGGAAGTTAAAGCTTGGTTGCAAATGGGTCATGCAAATGGACAATGACCCCAAGCATTCTTCCAAAGTTGTGGCAAAATGGCGTAAGGACAACAAAGTCAAGGTATTGGAGTGGCCATCACGAAGCCCTGACCTCAATCCTATAGACATTTGTGGGCCGAACTGAAAAAGCGTGTGGTAGCAAAGAGGCCTACAAACCTGACTCAGTTACACCAGCTCCGTCAGGAGGAGTGGGCCAAAATTCACCCAACTTATTTTGGGAAGCTTGTGGAATGCTAGCCAAAACGTTTGACCCAAGTTAAACAATTTAATGGCAATGCTACCAAATACTAATTGAGTGTATGTAAACTTCTGACCTACTGGGAATGTGATGAAATAAATAAAAGCTGAAATAAATCATTCTCTCTGCTATTATTCTGACTTTTCACATTCTTAAAATAAAGTGGTGATCCTAACTGACCTAAGACAGGGCATTGTTACTAGGATTAAATGTCAGGAATTGTGAAAAACTGAGTTTAAATGTATTTGGCTAAGGTCTATGTATCTTCTGACGTCAACTGTACATGCATAGAGCATTATTAATTCATTATTAATGTCAGCGGTAAGGACATATTGTTTTCTGTATCTATATTTTCTTGATCTTTTTGCGATCTAGGCATATTGACCGGTACAGTACAGTATGAGTCTATGCCTATAACGGGAAGACAAGCCTTGCCTCTATGTCTCTATCACTGTCAACTAATGCAAGGCATGTGGCGTCCCAGAAGACCGTTTCCTACATGTGACCATCAGACCATATATTCAAATGGTGTCAACAATTTTTCTAGAGATGGCTGAAAGCTAGCCTTGTTGAATGTAAATGGCCCCATTGTAAATAGCTCTGACATGTCTTTAGGAGGGAAAGTGACACAGGTTGCTCACTCCACAGAGACCGATTTACACAGGCATCGCAAAGTGTCCCCCAGCTACAGGTGGGCAATTTTGCAGGCTGTTAAAGGGCCTGATGGATCCCACCGTCAAGATAAGCAGGACTATTAAACCATCAAGGCCCGGTGCTCCCACGGAGCTCGCCCGATGCTCCCACGGAGCTCGCCCGGTGCTCTCACGGAGCTCGCCCGGTGCTCTCTCGGAGCTCGCCCGGTGCTCTCTCGGAGCTCGCCCGGTGCTCTCTCGGAGCTCGCCCGGTGCTCACTCCGCGCTCTTTCAGTGCTCAGCCGGTGCTCTCTCGGTGCTAGACCCACTCGGCAGTCCATGTGTTTTGTTCTTTTATGCGAGCGCTAGAATGAGGTGCCGTGAAGCTTGAAAGCGTGTCTGACATCTGAAGTGTTCTGATAGCTCCCTGCAATGCTCGAAAAACTGTACTTGGGCTCCCAGATCAACCCTCAGGAGCTTAATTACATCAAAGAAGAAGGAATCTTGTTCAATTCAATCCAAACAAAAAAAAATGATCAGTAGTTTCTCAAAGCTTTGTTTGACATTGAGAAGACATGGATGAGAAGAAGGGAGGGGAGTGGGTGAAAGGGAGGAAGAGAGAGAGAGAAGAGAGAGAGAGGGAGAAAGAGAGAGAGAAATGCACATGTGGGGAATCTCAAAAGTATACGGATAAAAAAGACGAGCCAGTCAAAGGTGGCCTGTCAAAATTGTTGGCTTATGCATGATGCTATTATAGGGACACATCTAGTTGAAATAGTAGTTGAAAAGTGACCTAACTGACAGAGGCCTACACATCTGGAGAAGAGAAGTGGGGAACAGTGGCTACAAAGGTAGCCTATGTTCGCATCCCAAATGGCACCCTTTTCTCTTTATCAAGGGTATTGCACTACATAAGGAATAGGGTGCCATATGGGATACAGATTTTGCTGTATCCCATATGGCAGGCTCCCCCTGACCGTTCTATTGACAAAGATGACAACAGTCCCAAGATGCTCTATTATCCTTGACCGTCGAGAAGACATCAAATGGGCAGGGAGCGGTCTGTCAAGAGCTACGAAAGAAAGGGGCCTCAGAAATACGACAACGCAACACAGAGCCAGCCAGCACAGAGCTTGTTATGTTATGTTCCACCTAGGTTTGTCAAAACATAGGCTTATTCAGTGTGTACACAAGCCTTAAGGGAGATTCCTTCCAACAAAAAAAGCAAGAAAGAAAAGAATGGCGAGAATAAGATAGGGTGAAGAAACAAGACAGACATGCTCTTGAATCTTACAACGTTGTCTTTCTTTCGTTCTTCACGGAGGCGAACGATACTCTGCATATGTTTACGCAAACCTTTACTTTTGCTCTGAAATGCGACAAGAAAAAGAGCCTTTGAAGAAAAGATCAAAGGAACCGTCTCCTCCGCTGTACGAGCCTTGTCTTTGTGATGTTACAAGTAATTGATAAACAAGGCCTTTTCCATCAAGAGGACTTGTCACAAACTCAGGGTTACTGCTTCTTTAATAATCACACTGAGGATGTCCCATGGGAACCAATGCACTACTACAGTGGAACTTTACTTTTTCTTCTTTTCTCCTTTAATATGGCGTATTGTATCAAATTAACAGCTACAGGCATCTGTTTTATAGCTGTGACCAATTGCCTTGCCAAATATTTACACAGAGTTGGGAAAGCCAGTAATTTCTATCAACATGTTAATAAATGTGCAACCAGAGGGAAAAAAATTCTAGATCACCTGTACTCCACACACAGAGACATGTACAAAGCTCTCCCTCGCCCTCCATTTGGTAATCCGATCACAACTCTATCCTCCTGATTCCTGCTTACAAGCGAAAATTAAGGCAGGAAGTACCAGTGACTCGGTCTATAAAAAAGTGGTCAGATGAAGCAGATGCTAAACTACAGGACTGCTTTGCTATCACAGACTGGAACAAGTTCCGGGATTCTTCCGATGGCATTGAGGAGTACACCACATCAGTCACTGGCTTTATCAATAAGGGCATCGAGGATGTCGTCCCCACAGTGACTGTACTTACATACCCCAACCAGAAGCCATGGATTACAGGCAACATTTGCACTGAGCTAAAGGGTAGAGCTGCCGCTCTCAAGGTGCAGGACTCTAACCCAGAAGTTTACAAGAAATCCCGCTATGCCCTGCGACGAAAAATCAAACAGGCATGTGTCAAAACAGAGCTAAGATTGAATCATACTACACCGGCTTCGACGCCCGTCTTATTTGGCAGGGCTTGCAAACTATTACAGACTACAAAGGGAAGCACGGCCACGAGCTGCCCAGTGACACAAGCCTACCAGACGAGCTAAATCACTTCTATGCTCGCTTCGAGGCAAGCAACACTGAGTCATGCATGAGAGCATCAGCTGTTTCGGACGATTGTGTGATCATGCTCTCCGTAGCCGACGTGAGTAAGACGTTTAAACAGGTCAACATACACAAGGTTGCGGGGCCAGATGGATTACCAGGAACGTGTGCTCCGGGCATGTGCTGACCAATTGGCAGGTGTCTTCACTGACATTTTCAACATGTCCCTGATTTAGTCTGTAATACCAACAAGTTTCAAGCAGACCACCATTGTCCCTGTGCCCAAGAACACCAAGGTAGCCTGCCTAATGACTACCGACCCATAGCACTCACATCTGTAGCCATGAAGTGCTTTGAAAGACTGGTCATGGCTCACATCATCGCCATTATCCCAGAAACCCTAGACCCACTCCTGTGCCCAAGAACACAAAGGCAACCTGCCTAAGTTACTACAGACCCGTAGCACTCACTTCCGTAACCACGAAGTGCTGTGAAAGGTTGGTAATGGCTCACATCAACAACATTATCCCAGAAACCCTAGACACACTCCAATTTGCATATAGCCCAAACAGATCCACAGATGATGCAATCTCTATTGCACTCCACACTGCCCTTTCCCACCTGGACAACAGGAACACGTGAGAATGCTATTCATTGACTACAGCTCAGCGTTCAACACCATAGTACCCTCAAAGCTCATCACTAAGCTAAGGATCCTGGGACTAAACACCTCCCTCTGCAACTGGATCCTGGACTTCCTGACAGGCCACTCCCAGGTGGTGAGGGTAGGTAGCAACACATCTACCACTCTGATCCTCAGCACTGGAGCTACCCAGGGGTGCGTGCTCAGTCCCCTCCTGTACTCCTTGTTCACCCACGACTGCATGGCCAGGCACGACTCCAACACCATCATTAAGTTTGCAGATGTCACAACAGTGATAGGCCTGATCACAGACAATGACAAGACAGCCTATAGGGAGGAGGTCAGAGACCTGGCTGGGTGGTGCCAGAATAACAACCTATCCCTCAACGTAACCAAGACTAAGGAGATGATTGTGGACTACAGGAAAAGGAGCACCGAGCACGCCCCCATTCTCATCGACGGGCCTGTAGTGGAGCAGGAAACTAAAAACATTTGGCATGGGTCCTGAGACCCTCAAAAGGTTCTACAGCTGCAACATTGAGAGCATCCTGACTGGTACGGCAATTGCTCGGCCTCTGACCACAAGACTCTACAGAGGGTAGTGCGTACGGCCCAGTACATCACTGGAGCTCAGCTGCCTGCCATCCAGGACCTCTACACCAGGCGGTGTCAGAAGAAGGCCCTAAAAATTGTCAAAGACCCCAGCCACCCCAGTCATAGACTGTTCTCTCTATTACCGCATTGCAAGCGGTACTGGAGTGCCAAGTCTTGGACAAGAAGGCTTCTCAACAGTTTTTACCCCCAAGCCATAAGACTCATGAACAGGTAATCAAATGGCTACCTGGACTATTTGCATTGTGTGCCTCCCCAACCCCTCTTTTTAAGCTGCGGCTACTCTCTGTTTTTCATACAGGCTAATAATGCTACTTCAATGGTGTAGTTCACCTCTGAAACATAGCATCCTTTAGACTGTCAACTCTCTTTTCAGGACACGTCGGGCCAATCAGGACCAGTCATTTCAAGTGATCCAGCTCAGCCATTGGCCCGAGGGCGAACCGCTCCCCTTACTGAGGACGACGGTGGCCCCCTGGAGTTCAAGCCCATGTTTTAGAACCTCGCCCCTCATCATCGTCTATGAAAAGGAGTCTGTCTGCCTTTGTCCCCTCTGCTTTACTCCCAGGAGGGATTAAGTCTTTTGCTCAAAGGGTTGGCACCCCGTACACACTGCCAAGCCATACATATATTCCCCATCTCTGTTCCATAGCTTTTGAAAGGGCATTTGAATGGAATCAAACCACCATTTCACTAATCTGTATACTATGCAATATATCAATTAACACAGCTAATGGGAATAATGAGACCTATCAACGTGTTTTATCAAACCAAAGGCCTAGCTTGTATCTGTCAGATCCGGTCCAAAATCAGGCCACTACCCGACTACTACAGTAACCGCATTCCCTTTCCTTTCCATTCCAAGATACATCTTCAACTTTTTTTCAGTAGAACCTTTCAAACAGATCCCTAAGCTGCACTGGGCTGCCTAATTTGCTTTGTTCCTAGTTACCTGCCCTGGCCATCAGAAGAGAAGCAGGGCGCCACCAGGGGCCGGTAGGACCATCTTTACTCCCATGCACCCCTCTCACCACAGAGCCTTTAAAGTCCTGCACTGTGCTGTGCCAGCCTTGATGTTCTCCTTGTACCCACATGCAAAGCTATCATTATCCATGCCTCTTGACAATCCGCCCAGCCATCTTTGTTACGTCTGCAGCTCTTTGCCCAAGGGCCACGGCAAGACTGCATGGTTGATCTTGTCTCTTTTACATATCGCACGGCTCTCTCTTTCTTTCATTCTTTTTTTCCTTCTTTTTTTGTTATTTGCGAGAGTGTGTTGTGTATGTTTGAAACTCAGATTCAAAAAACTCAAACTTGGAAAAGCTCTTACCTCTCTCTGCTTGACACCTCTGCCTCCTCAATCTATTAATTAGGCCTTCTGATAACAACTGTGGCTGTGCTCTACGCGAGCAGGTAGACTGAGAACATGAGATGATGATATGTAATGCGTTACTATCGCACTTGACTCTAGCCTGTTGTACAACTGTCGACACAAGCAATGACAGTCAAGCTTGTGATGAACTAATTATTACCTCTTATCAGCCACCCACTGCAACATATAGCCACGCATCTGTAAAGTGATAGCATATTCAGTACAGGAAACATACAGTCTAAAACCATATGTCCTCTACACGGTTGTCCTCTACACTGTTGTCCTCTACACTGTTGTCCTCTAGGCTATTAGCCCTGTTGGGTCACTAACCCAAAGAGCGAGCACAGTGAAACATAAATGAGAAGGATTGCTTAGCAAAGCAGAACAATACCCCCAGTCATTAACTGCTCCTGCTCCTTATTCAAGCAACAAAACGCTCTCATTGTAAGTGAAGTAAAGAGAGAGTGGCTGTATTCCATTATTTTTATTAGTCATTCTAATGGTCTTGTATTAGTGATGTTGTCCAATCTGTGCTAGAGATAGAGACCACGGTATTCTGCTGGAAGTGTTACAAGTGCTGATCTTGGATCAGGTTCACCCTATTCATGTAATCGTATTAATTATGATCGAAAAGGTCAAACTGATCCTAGATCAGCTCTCATGCTCGGAGGTGCTTTATATATACAAGCCCAGATTCCTACATATATCTCCCATATGCAGTGGTCTCCACGTGTAGCCATCCGCCTTTGTCCGATCTACAGTACTAATGGGAGACAACACCATTCTACAGTAGGCGTTCAAATTCCTACATACGTCCCATTAAATATGCAACACTCCCCACGTGTAGCTAGATAGATCCGACCACATTTGTAGAAAAGAAGCAAATCCCAGAGGAGAGAGTTTTTACACTGACAGGACACTGCTTGGGAAGTCAACTGCTCTCTTCTTGTTCACCAGAGGAGGTAGCCTGCAGCTGTTACAGCCAGGCCACTGATCTACAACATGAAGGACAAGACAAGACCATGCAGGAGCTCGGTGTAGCCTACCACTGTACGCTGGCTGAGTGACACTGTCAAAGAAACTCAGCATACTGTCCATGTGAAACAAAAGTGTTGTAAAAGTGTGTACATGTGAAACAAAGGTACACTCATAGTCAACGTCCACTCTCGTTCACAACTGTCGTATCGTATTTCCAGTCATTCGCCAATTGCATTTCTCTTCAAACGATTAAAATCGGACATTTCATTTGTTTTTACATGCTGTGTTGACTCATATCTCTGTGGTACCCAGTTCTAACGATCCCCACACTGAGGTTGCATCCCAAATGACAGCTTATTTGTTATGTATTGGGCTACTTTTGACCAGAGCACTATGGACCCGGGTCAAAAAGTAGTGCGGAATAGAGGGAATAGTGTGCCATTTGAGCCAAAAATCCTGAAACATGTGGCCCCTTAAATGTTCTGGGGACCCACCGGCCCACACATGAATATATACCATAAAACAGCCTTAACGTAAACCTGAGGTCATTATCGGCAAGGTGTTTCAAATTTGTCTTCGTCCCAAATAGCACCCTATTACCTCTGTAGTGGCCTACTTTTTTGACCAGGACCCATAGGGCTCTGGTCAAAAGCAGTGCAGGCTACTATCTAGGGAATAGGCTGCTGCCATTTGGAACGCAGGTGTTCTATTTATTTGAATGATTTCGGGGGCAAACCGGTCAAATGAACCATTAATAGAGCGGATTCACGAAACTACGGGGCTGGAAACTTGTGGGCACTTGTTGTTTTAACCCGGCAGATTTTCTCATTGTGTGATATATACGAACGACAGAAGAGGAAAAACCACTCATCTTTGTGTCAATGAGAATTCAAACAGGAAATATGGGATTGAAACATCCCTTTTTGGACATTTAAATTTAAAAAAAAAGTTGAGGTGACAACTAAATTGTTGTTTGAATCCCAGATTGCCCCCTTTAAGTCACGAGGTAATGAAAATGAGAACTGAGCATATACACTACATGACCAAAAGTATGTGGACACCTGCTCCTCAAACATCTCATTCCCAAAACATGGACATTAATATGGAGTTGGTTTCCCCTTTGCTGCTATAACAGCCTCCACTCTTCTGGGAAGGCTTTCCACTAGATGTTGCAACATTGCTGCGGGTACTTGTGCTTCCTTTCAGCCACAAAAGTATTAGTGAGGTCGGGCAATGATGTCGGGCGACTAGGCCTGGCTCGCAGTCAGTGTTCCAATTAATCTCAAAGGTGTATGATCGGGTTGAGGTTAGGGCTCTGTGCAGGCCAGTCATGTTCTTCCACACTGATCTCGACAAACCATTTCTGTATGGACCTCACTTTGTGCATGGGGGCCTTGTCATGCTGAAACAGGAAAGGGCCTTCCCAAAACTGTTGCCACAAAGTTAAAAGCACATAATTGTCTAGAATGTCATTGTATGCTGTAGCGTTAAGATTTCCCTTCACTGGAACTAAGAGGCCTAGCCTGAATCATGAAAAACAGCCCCAAACCATTATTCCTCCTCCCCCAAACTTTACAGTTAGCACTATGCATTGAGGCGGTTAGCGTTATCCTGGCATCAACTCAGATTTGTCTGTCGGACTGCCAGATGGTGAAGCGTGATTCATCACTCCAGAGAACGTGCTTCCACTGCAGTTCCAGATTCCGATGGCATCGAGCATTACACCACTCCACACTCCAGCCTAGACTTGGCATTGAGCATGGTGTTCTTAGGCTTGTGCGTGGCTGCTCGGCTATGTGTGTGGCCTACCACTTCATGGCTGAGCCGTTGTTGCTCCAAGACGTTTCCACTTCACAATGATAGCACGGTAGACCGGGGGAATGCTAGCAGGGCAGAAATCTGACAAACTGACTTGCTGGAAAGGTGGCATCCTATGACGGTGCCACGTTGAATGTCACTGAGCTCTTCAGTAAGGCCATTCTACTGACAATGTTTGTCTATGGAGATTGCATGGCTGTGTGCTCGATTTTATACACCTGTCAGCAACGGGTGTGGCTGAAATAGCCGAATCCACTAATTTAAAGGGGTGTCCACATACTTTTGTGTATTTAGTGTACCATCTTCACTTTCCTCACAACATTGACACTATCTGTGCTGGCCTACTATTGAGTACTAACCCTTCAAACCGAATGCAGTACAGTACACGTTTCATTCCCATTTCTAAATCTTACATTTTTTCACCCTAAAAAAAATG
Source organism: Oncorhynchus mykiss (assembly GCF_013265735.2). Lineage (NCBI taxonomy): Eukaryota > Metazoa > Chordata > Actinopteri > Salmoniformes > Salmonidae > Oncorhynchus > Oncorhynchus mykiss. The sequence goes on from NC_048571.1 coordinate 24,178,616, forward strand.
TATAAATAATGAAGTGTCTTCTCGGATTTAATTTGGAGCTAAATTAGGTCAGGGGAAGTTTGCTGTGTGAAAGGTAGAGAGTCACATCCACAGGCCACGTTACGGACTCTCTCTCTCTCAGTGGGGCATCCCACTTTCATGTGGTGAAAACTTGAACGGAGAACAGAGGGATCCCGGGGCCGGGGCGAGCCAGCAGGATCGACGCTGCAACGAGGGGGGGACCAGCGCGGGGAGAGAGGGCCAGGGCTGTGGACAGAGATAATAAAGTAGAAGCTAGCACTTCAGAAAGCCACTGAATAAAGTCCCTGGGAAGATATTATTAGGCCTACTGTAACTATGGCCTCCAGCCCCTCCTCGTCCCTCAGCAAAAAAAAAAAAAAAAAAAGCTGTCTGTTTGTTTGTACTGTAACCTCAGAGAAATAATTATTCAGTTTAATTACCATTTGGAAAACCACTGTGTTTACGGCTTAGGGATGCGTACTGGCTGTGGGCAGACTGTGGTCTCTGGTTGGGGACGTTTTTTGACGGACGGTGGGAAGCTCTTCTGACAAGAGCTGTGAAAGGACACAGGCAGAAAAGGACACACAACTCACACAAGCAATGTTATCACCTTTAACATACATCGCATTGGGATTAATGACTTTGATCAGTCTGGACATAACTTCTCTCACTTTGTGTGCTTCTCAACTTTCATGTACCGCACAGTGGTAGTGTGGTAATTAGATCTGTGTGTAAACAGTATTTCAAAGAGAAACATATTGTTTGAAATAACCCTTGAATGATACAGTACAGAAATGTACTATATACTGTAGCTTAAGTCGGATTTGTAGTTCTCTAGTAGGTTGCAGCTCCCAAGAGGCCCATTTCACTGACACAACTCTATAAGCTACAGTACTGTATGTCATCAAGGCTTTTCGTGATGTTTAATATTTACTTTATACTTAATGTAACAAAAAAAGCCATTTTGTCAGTTTAAACTAAATCTAAATTAGCTGCGTTTACACAGGCAGCCCAATTCAAAAAATGGTTTTACTAATCGTTCTTTTGACCAATTAGATCCGTTCTGAAAAATATCTGTTTTGAAAAGATCTGATGTGATTGGTCAAAATAGCAATTAGTGGAAAAAAGATCAGAATTGGTCTTCTGGTGTAAACATAGCCATTGTGGTTTTGTCCCAAAATGACACACTGTTCTCTAAATAGTGCACTACTTTTGACTTCTGACCACCAATAGGGTGCCATTTGGGATGCAGACTCTCAAACTGAACAATGAGGAACACACCTCTCACATGAGGGGGAAACAGAAATCTCCTTTGATGTTCTGCCAACGTAAAAAGACGGATGTACTTTGTCAATTGTTGGAAACCTCTCCCTGTGCCAGCCGAGCTCCATACAGTCTGTTTACCCATTGTTCTAAAATAGACGGAAACTAGAAAGGTAAGCAACTCTGACATTCAAAGGACACAGATAGAGGGGAAATAATCACACAATACAATTCTAATTTGCACTACAGAGTTCAACTCTCAAGTAAACTTTGGCCACGTACACTCAGATGTGAAAAGTTAATAAGCGCTAACCTCTTGCAAAAAAGAGACGTAATGATTTATATACAGTTGAAGTCGGACGTTTACATACACCTTAGGCAAATACATTTAAACTCAGTTTTTCACAATTCCTGACATTTAATCCTAGTAACAATGCCCTGTCTTAGGTCAGTTAGGATCACCAGATTATTTTAAGAATGTGAAATGTCAGAATAATAGTAGAGAGAATGATTTCTTTCAGCTTTTATTTCTTTCATCCCTTTCCCAGTGGGTCAGAAGTTTACATACAATCAATTAGTATTTGGTAGCATTGCCATTAAATTGTTTAACTTGTGTCAAATGTTTCGGGTAGCCTTCCACAAGCTTCCCAAAATAAGTTGGGTGAATTTTGGCCCATTCCTCCTGACGGAGCTGGTGTAACTGAGTCAAGTAGGCCTCCTTGCTCGCACACGCTTTTTTTTTTGGGGGGGGGGGAGTATGCTTGGGGCCATTGTCCATTTGGAAGACCCATTTGCAACCAAGCTTTAACTTCCTGACTGATGTTTTGAGATGTTGCTTCAATATATCCACATAATTTCCCCCTCATGATGCCATCTATTTTGTGAAGTGCAGCAAAGCACCCCCAAAACATGATCCTGCCACCCCTGTGCTTCATGGTTGGGATGGTGTTCTTCGGCTTGCAAGCCTCCCCTTTTTTCCTCCAAGCATGACGATGGTCATTATAGTCAAACTGTTCTATTTTTGTTTTATCAGACCAGAGGACATTTCTACAAAAAGTACTATCTTTGTCCCCATGTGCAGTTGCAAACCGTAGTCTGGCTTTTTTATGGTGGTTTTGGAGCAGTGACTTCTTCCTTGCTGAGCGGCCTTTCAGGTTATGTCGATATAGGACTCGTTATACTGTGGATATAGATACTTTTGTACCCTTTTCCTCCAGCATCTTCACAAGGTCCTTTGCTGTTGTTCTGGGATTGATTTGCACTTTTCGCACCAAAGTACGTTCATCTCTAGGGGACAGAACGAGTCTCCTTCCTGAGCGGTATGACGGCTGCGTGGTCCCATGGTGTTTATACTTGCGTACTATTGTTTGTACAGATGAATGTGGTACCTTCAGGCGTTTGGAAATTGCTCCCATGGATGAACCAGTCTTGTGGAGATCCGCAATTTTTTTTCTGAGGTCTTAGCTGATTTCTTTTGATTTTCCCAAGTAAGGAGACACTGAGTTTGAAGGTTGGCCTTGACACACATCCACAGGTACACCTCCAATTGACTCAAATGATGTCAATTAGCCTATCAGAAGCTTCTAAAGCCATGACATCATCTTCTGGTATTTTCCAGGCTGTTTAAAAGCACAGTCAGCGTATTATATGTAAACTTCTGACCCACTGGAATTGTGATACAGTGAATTATAAGTGAAATTATCTGTCTGTAAACAATTGTTGGAAAAATAACTTGTGTCATGCACAAAGTAGATGTCCTAACCGACTTACCAAAACGATAGTTTGTTAACAAAACATTTGTGGAGTGGTTGAAAAATGAGATTTAATGATTCCAACCGAAGTGTATGTAAACTTCCGACTTCATTTGTATGAATGAATCAATTAAATCAACTCTCTTAAAAAAAATAATGAAGTGTAAATGTTCTAATAAATGAATGTGAGAATTCATGAAGATAAGGTCTACAATATGCCACAGGGTCAGCCACAGGGTCAACCACAGGGTTACCCACAGGGTCAACCACAGGGTTACCCACAGGGTCAGCCACAGGGTCAGCCACAGGGTTACCCACAGGGTCAGCCACAGGGTCAGCCACAGGGTTACCCACAGGGTTACCCACAGGGTCAGCCACAGGGTCAGCCACTGGGTTACCCACAGGGTCAGCCACAGGTCAACCACAGTGTTACCCACAGGGTCAGCCACAAGGTTACCCACAGGGTCAGCAACAGGGTCAGCCACAGGGTCAGCCACAGGGTTACCCACAGGGTCAGCCACAGGGTCAGCCACAGGGTTACCCACAGGGTCAGCCACAGGGTCAGCTACTGGGTTACCCACAGGGTCAGCCACTGGGTTACCCACAGGGTCAGCCACAGGGTCAGCCACAGGGTTACCCACAGGGTCAGCCTCAGGGTCAGCCATTGGGTTACCCACAGGGTCAGCCACAGGTCAACCACAGGGTTACCCACAGGGTTACCCACAGGGTCAGCCACAGGGTCAGCCACAGGGTTACCCACAGGATCAGCCACAGGGTCAGCCACAGGGTCAACCACAGGGTTACCCACAGGGTCAGCCACAGGGTCAACCACAGGGTTACCCACAGGGTCAGCCACAGGGTCAGCCACAGGGTCAGCCACAAGGTTACCCACAGGGTCAGCCACAGGGTCAACCGCAGGGTTACCCACAGGGTCAGCCACAGGGTCAGCCACAGGGTTACCCACAGGGTCAGCCACAGGGTCAGCCACAGGGTTACCCACAGGGTCAGCCACAGGGTCAGCCACTGGGTTACCCACAGGGTCAGCCACAGGTCAACCACAGGGTTACCCACAGGGTCAGCCACAGGGTTACCCACAGGGTCAGCCACAGGTTCAGCCACAGGGTCAGCCACAGGGTCAGCCACAGGGTTACCCACAGGGTCAGCCACAGGGTCAGCCACTGGGTTACCCACAGGGTCAGCCACTGGGTTACCCACAGGGTCAGCCACAGGGTCAGCCACAGGGTTACCCACAGGGTCATCCGCAGGGTCAACCACATGGTTACCCACAGGGTCAGCCACAGGGTCAGCCACAAGGTTACCCACAGGGTCTGCCACAGGGTCAACCACAGGGTTACCCACAGGGTCAGCCACAGGGTCAACCACAGGGTTACCCACAGGGTCAGCCACAGGGTCAACCCCAGGGTTACCCACAGGGTTACCCATAGGGTCAGCCACAGGGTCAGCCACAGGGTCAGCCACAGGGTTACCCACAGGGTCAGCCACAGGATCAGCCACAGGGTCAGCCACTGGGTTACCCACAGGGTCAGCCACAGGTCAACCACAGGGTTACCCACAGGGTTACCCACAGGGTCAGCCACAGGGTTACCCACAGGGTCAGCCACAGGGTCAACCACAGGGTTACCCACAGGGTCAGCCACAGAGTCACCCACACGGTCAGCCACAGGGTCAGCCACAGGGTCAGCCACAGGGTCAGCCACAGGGTCAACCACAGGGTTACCCACAGGGTCAGCCACAGGGTCAACCACAGGGTCAACCACAGGGTTACCCACAGGGTCAGCCACAGGGTCAGCCACAGGGTTACCCACAGGGTCAGCCACAGGGTCATCCGCAGTGCATGGCCACTGGATGGAGAGCAGATAGTGGTTATTTCCCAAGTATGCACTTGTCAACTTCACTTCACTGATTTGAGAGGAAATGACTGGTATAAGATATATGGTGTATACTCGTCCATGCCTCCACTAATCCAATGCGTTTAGATTTGTGGGAAGTAGTGAACGGGTGCACACTTCTGGAGAAAGGAGATATTATTGGGACACACCGAGGGATTAAGTGCCTAACATGGACGCTGGTTCCCCGGTTCTTGTCCCCAACCTCCACCAGAACAAGATGGACCATAATCCCGATCCCTGTGGTGAAAGCCTGCAGGAGCCTCGTGTGCTCCCAAATAAAATAATGATGTTAAGATTATTATATGACCTTAGCTAGCTACTTTATTCAGGGATTTCCCTCCTTTCCACCATTTAAAAAGGAGTATTCTCTTTTTTTCCTCACAACTCCTGAACTCGCTATGCTTGAATCTCAGGTTGAATACACTCCTTTCAATTGCTTTACACCCGGGAATAAAACATACAATTATGTTCTACAGGACTACTCTTATCTCAGCCCTCCTTCAATTTCCCCACATGGCTTTTCAAAAGTACTTTTAAGCTATGTCAGGTCACCGCTGCTGCGTGTAATGTATCGTATACTGTACAGCTCCGGAATAATTCAAAACATATTTAGGGCTTTTAATTTTCTAAGGAATGCAACAAAAGAGCCCCATTTTCTATGCACCCCCACCCCACACACACACACACACACAAAAGATGGAATATGCTTGAACTTACAGACAAATAGGCAGATGTGGATTGCTTTACCTGCATATAGCACTGGTTCATTCCACCATAGCTACAATATTACCCTTCTGTATGTCACAATAGTCATTTTGGTCAAAGCCTTGAAATCAGGCCATGCTGGGAAAAGTATCCTAACAACCGCAAAAACAACAAAAAACTGCTTGATTTTCCCCTCTCCTCCTTGTTCTTCTTGCACCTTGATTTATCTTCATCAGCCTGTGTGGCGTCTTAGTTTAATCAGATCTCATTGTTTAGAAGTGTTGTATTCCTCATTAGGAGCTATTGTTTAACAGGCGCATTTAATTACGACTCCTAACAGACTATCATCGGAGCGTTTTGCTAAGGGAAGAAAGTGCATCAGACAGTGGCTGGCTGCTAATAGGTGTGTGTGCGTGTGTGCGCGCGTGTGTGCGCGTGTGCGCGTACGTAGATCACAGAATACAAGCCCCCTGAACGAGGAACCTGACACCTCATAAGGTCTCATGAGACTCCCTCCCCCAGGTTTCCTGAATGTGACAAATACACACACACAATAGGAATCCAAGATTTGAGTCCATCTCAGTATTATAGAATCCATTTTAAGTCAACACACAAAAAGTGTGGATGCAAGGTGTGAGGAGACAGAAAGTTTAGACTTAAAGGGGTGCAGGCAAGTGTTTTTCCTGTCAAACTTATGTCAACGCTGTTGTTGTTGTTTGTTCCCTGTGCTGCGAAGGAGAAGAAGATATTGTTTGTGGGGGCTCGGGGGGCGGGGGGGGGGGGGGGGGGGGGGGGTTTAAGATGCTGTCACCGTGTAGCGTGTGGAGTAGGTGTGAATTATGCAAATTCTCATGACACATACTTGGACAGGATTCGCTAAAGGAGTCTTCACCCAATGGGTGAAGTGAATACAGCGGCCCTGACACACACAAAACGGAGGCCTTCTACCTTGAGGCAGGAGCTTATCTTATTTGCTGCTCCTTTTTAAAGTGAGAGGATTAACATAAGCACCTCTGCCATTGTGCTCGCTCTCAAAATCATTTTATCTGCTAACGCTCTCAGCGACAATCTCCGTTTATCAGGTAACTGAATATCCTTCCTCTCTCTGCTCCGCCAGCCAGCAGATGAAATGTGCCTTGGCTTTGAGGAGGATCTCTCTATCTCTCTCTCTCTCTCTCTCTATATATATATATATATATATATATATATATATATATATATATATATATATATATATATATATATATATATATTTAGCAGTGAGACACTTCGTTTTCAATATGGAGAGAGAGAAAGGAGAAGAGAGAAAAGGCGGATAGTGACAAAGAGTGGCCAGGGGGCTCTCCTAAAAACAACAACCCACACTTCTCTGGGTAGAGGTAAAGAGGAGGAGGAAGAAGGAGGTGATGGATTGCAAGTTAGGAGGCTTCTCCAATGAACTCACTGTACTGTACGTACAGTACTGTGTATGCAAGACGGTACTGAAGTGTACCAGAGACAGTACATGGCTATCTTTCAGTTTGATAACCATCCTATGTCTTTCACCCTTTCTCTCTCTCTCTCTCTTCATAACCAACCCATGACATGATCCCAACATGTAAATCTAAAGTCCCTTTGATACGATTCCCATAGCTGCATTTTTCTCTCCCTCTTTCCCTACCGCATAAAGAACTTTTGATCTCTCCCTCTTGGTTTCCTCCCTATGCCCTGTGGAAATTGCCCATTAAAAGGCCTTTTTGGCAGCTCCGGCTGACAGGAAACAGAACAGGAAATGATATAATGGTTCTAGAATTGAGCGCTTCTCCCATGCCCAGCTGCTCTGACTGTGACCTCTGAGTTGACTGGGAGCTGTGAGGTGGCATGTTTGGCATCAGTGCTCTCTCCGAATATCTTCTATTTTTTTTCTCTCTGTCCGCGTCCCAAATGGAACCCTATTACCTATCTAGTGCACGTTGGGCCCTGGTCTAGTGCACGTTGGGCCCTGGTCAGGAGTAAAAATAGACCTCCAGGCAACCACTTCAGTTTTTTCAATGACAGTGAAGAGGATGGAGAGAGATGGAGAGTGTGAGTTTCAGAATCCCGATTTGTCCTCTATACTGTATCTCCTATTTCTTTAACAACCATATAGTATCTGCAGTTCTTATTTTCAAAGGTTTTTTTTTTCAAAGGAAACTTCAAAGTAAAAATAAAGATTGAATAAATAAAATATGTTCATATGCTTGGAATGTGAACAATACAAAATGAATGTTAGACAAAAGACATCAAACAATATTGTCTTGCCTTGTGACCTACTTGCCTCATGGTTAATGCAAGCCACCCATGGCCCTTTCCTCTGTTGTGTTATATCTGAGGCATGTCGTCCTTCGGTAACGGCTGCCCGTCTCTCTATACCACGTACACCGTCTCACTACGATCGCTGTGCATTAATGTCACTCACTTTCCGTCTGTGTCTCTCTCACACACGCGCATGCAGACACGCGTACATGCGCACACACACACACACACACAGACGCAGGCATACACAGGCACTGTAGCAGTAGTAACAGTGTTTTGGATTGTTGTCGTGGTCCATGGGTTGAAAACTGCCACTGACGAGTCCAGACTATCGACGACCCTGCTACTGTATAACGTATAAAGAACTGAAGCTCATCTCTTTCATAGTTATGGCGTGACTGGTTTGAGATGGACTGATTGTAGAGTTTAATTATAGGGGACACAATGGCCACACAATTCGGTGCTTCTCTTTTTCTCTCGTCCCCTCCTTCTCTGAGGCGTTGACACGACACACACTCTGGTGCCCAGTGCCGCGCGCCCGTCGATGTTCTACACTCCAAACGAGCTGTGCTTGCAGAAGAATTTAATTTGATCTGCCGCTGTAATTGTGCCTCCAAAAAAAAAAAAAAAGAGAGGACAGTGCAACTTTAAATGTAATATGCACAAAAAAGTAAATGAACTGTGGAGAGAGCAAGAGGGGAGAGCGAGAGGGAGAGAGAGAGAGAGCCCTTGTGATATGTTGACACTTTGCTCTTGTGCTCTTGCACACACGCGGAAATCATCTGGCGATGATAAAACGCCACAAAGCAAAGCGTTAGGAATTTTATTAATGACTGCAAGACAGTATGCAAAACATCAAAGGTCCACGGAAAAGATTAATGACCTAGTGTGAGACTGTTTAATTACCTCTGGCTAATTAGATTCTTGACCAAATTTTTTAATATCTGCATTCCCCTCCAAAAGCCTAATTGAGATTCCACCGTATTTATCAATCTTTCAAGAAAACCCTTAGTGATGCTTCTTTTCTTTTTGCATTTACCCATTTATGGACAATTTTTCAATAAATTACAGGCAGGGCTATACTCAAAAAGTTAGAGATGGAATAATGTATTTAATAGGGGATTTCCCTGTGTTTATTTATACTTAGTGAGGGTTATCGATGTGATCTATTTGTTCTAATGAAGTGTTGATGCTAACGAACAGACTTAGCAGGGCGCTGTAAACTCCCCCTGTCATTCAGCAATTCTAATATCTGGACCTGCTGGCTGGGAAAGAAAGGAGCCTCAAAAATGACACTATCTAGTTCTACCCTGGGCGGCAGGGTAGCCTAGTGGTTAGAGTGTTGGACTTGCAAAGGCTGCAAGTTCAAATCCCCGAGCTGACAAACACTGATCTGTTGTTCTGCACCTGAACACTGTTCCTAGGCTGTCATTGAAAATAAGAATTTGTTCTTAACTGACTTGCCTAGTTAGATAATAAAAATTATGCTTTCCTCTCCTTGGTCTGTGGATTTTCTGGGTTGGTGTATTGTACGCACACACACGCACAATCTATTCCTAGAATTGTTGTTGTTATACACTAATTATTATACCAAGAAGTCAAGGAACACAAAACTATAAAATGTTGAACTTGAAGAGTGTCTATTGCTAGTTAGTAGTAAGAGTTGCTTATGGGTTGCTTATGGCAGTTGAACCAGGTTGTCCCCTCCTGTTGAAAGTACACTATGGAGAAATTCAGTGTGCAACAACATGATACGGTGATGGTGGATGTGCTCACACGACACAGCACCATCTGGTGTCCCTCTATTGCATTTCCACTGCAGACTTACACACACACACATTCGCACGCACACACACACACACACACACACACACACACACACACACACACACACACACACACATACACACACACACACACACACACACTTTGTGAAGAGTAAATTACCGCACTGTGCTGCTGGACCATAAGGTTATTTATACCACACAGTGTCAAAGAATTCTTCTGAAACAATTGTACCACGACTACAGCGTTCTAATTAGCCAACATTCCAGGACAAACACTGATACTAAACACATAGGGTTCATCCCAAATGGCACCCTATTCCTTTTGTAGTGCACTACTTTTGACCAGGGCCAATAGGGGTCTGGTCAACAGAAGTGCATAACAGAGGGAATAGGCTGCTATTTGGGACGCATGACATGCCCTCTGATCCCTCTCCTTCACATCCCAGGCTTCTTCACCCACCAAGAACTAGATGGGAGCAGAACCCTGGTCCTCACTGGTATTTCAGTAAAGGCCATTGGGATACGAACGCTGTGCCGTCCCATAAGGCTCAATCTGAATCTGAAAGTAAGCACAGGCGAGAGTTTGATGTATTAGCTCGCTGAGCTGGAGTGTGTATGACATCGCTTTCATCAATAAGTGACAGTTTCGCTGACATCTCATCGTGTGTGAGGTACAATTCTAACCAATTACAACAATGAACACAGTCAAAATAAACCCATTAGCTAACCAAGAGGGCGTACTGATACAGTTAAGTACAGGCTTCTGCTTTCCAAAATGTCCTCAAACTGCAAAGAAACGCAGCATATATGCAGTACACTAAGGCGACTGCCACACAAATAGCAGGACATCTGCTCTTGTATTTATGTTAGCCTCGGGTTCCTCGTACCGTCCAGCTACAGTAGCCACACTGGCTTCACGTGTGTCTAATTTCGTTAAGATTGCGTCAGTAGACACGGATCAACCAATAAAAGCTTTGTTTAAGGGTCACTTTGTTCAAGGGTCACTGTTTAAGGGTCATACTGTCTTCAAAATAAGATACCAATGCAATATTGAGACGTGATCATCACTTAACCATATTACAGAATCATGATTATTGTGATTTTACCTGTTCATAAATAAGCCTCTTTACCCCACAACATTTAATAGCGTCCATCTGTAAGGCCTATCACATTTCAGGTAAGACCCAGATGTAGGCAGTGTCGAAGTAACAAATGACAGGCTAAGGGTAGGCAGAGGTCAGTAATCCAGAGAGGTTGCAAAAGGTCCAGAACGGCAGGCAGTCTCAGGGTCAGAGCAGGCAGTGGTCAATAATCCTATGTGGTGTGCAAGGTACAGAGCGGCAAGCAGGCTCAGGTCAGGGCATGCAGAATGGTTGAAACCGGGAAAAACTAGAAACAAGAACTAGAACAGACAAACAGAGAACACAGGTATAAATACACTGGGGATAATAGGGAAGATGAGCGACACCTGGGGGGGGGGGGGGGGGGGGGGGGTTGAAGACAAGCACAAAGACAGGGCTTCTAGTGGGGAAAACTGTTCTGCCTTATTATCATTTGACCATGCTGGTCATTTATGAACATTTGAACATCTTGGCCATGTTCTGTTATAATCTCCACCCGGCACAGCCAGAAGAGGACTGGCCATCCCACATATGCTCTCTCTAATTCTCTCTTTCTTTCTCTCTCTCGGAGGACCTGAGCCCTAGGACCATGCCCCAGGAATACCTGACATGATGACTCCTTGCTGTCCCCAGTCCACCTGACTGTGCTGCTGCTCCAGTTTCAACTGTTCTGCCTTATTATTATTTGACCATGCTGGTCATTTATGAACATTTGAACATCTTGACCATGTTCTGTTATAATCTCCACCCGGCACAGCCAGAAGAGGACTGGCCACCCCACATAGCCTGGTTCCTCTCTAGGTTTCTTCCTAGGTTTTGGCCTTTCTAGGGAGTTTTTCCTAGCCACCGTGCTTCTACACCTGCATTGCTTGCTGTTTGGGGTTTTAGGCTGGGTTTCTGTACAGCACTTTGAGATATCAGCTGATGTACGAAGGGCTATATAAATACATTTGATTTGATTTGATTTGAAACAGTTTGCTTGGCGTTACATAAAGAACAGTGTGTGAAAATACAATTAGTCAATCTCCTGGGAATGCTCCCTGTCACATAACATTTAGGCAACCTTTGTCTGGGTTCACTCGTGCTCCTATCTCCATCAATCCATGCATCCTGCAGTTCATAGAATACTTCTTGACAGTAACAATCCTACTAGACACTCTGGCAAATAAAACCAGGTTAAACTCAAGAACACAGACTTTTCTGTTAGCAAATGCATCTGGCATTCTGTACAGAAGACTAATCAATTCACGCCTTCATTCTTTTGCACCTGAACCTAGAATGCATCCTCATTAGCTGGTTGTAATTCCTTCCATTTGTTGGGGAAAGGTCAGAAGGTCTGTATGAACTCATGTGGTTTACAGGGGACCGTTACCTCTGGATGGCCCTGGGCCTGCTAAGGATCCCTTTGGTGTTCGCTTCGAACTGGACTGGCAACCAACTTCAACGAACAAGGAGAAAGATGCTGCCGATAGCCACAGGTCTCATATAGTACACCGGCCTTGCAAACACACAGGAAACACGTATAAACACACACAGGTCTTTCACACAGCCCACACTTACAGGATGTATACAGGCTATACAGACACACACTCAGGCATCACACATGCTCAGGCGTCACACACACACAAGCGTCACACACACACACACAAAGGCCTCAATTGTTCCAGGTCACTGATGTTGCGGCCCCGTTCTGTTCTGGGTTCATCTGTAATTACTGATCCCAATCTTAGCAGAAAGAAAGAGGGGCAATAATTGATGAATCTTCACTGTTCAAATGCATCTATCATTAGCAAGATGGAGACAAACATGCAAAAGTGTAGAAAACAAAATGTTGATGTGACTATGTACTTTCATCGACAATCTTTAGTAATATAAAAATCTACGAATACATAAGACTACGACAGTAGATTGAATGGCCACACTCTAGGCCTTGGCCCACTCGACTAAATTAGACATACTGCTGTATTGACACAGTCGTTGACCTTAGACAAAAACCAAAGTTCGAACTGAAGTTGCTCTATAGTCACGGAGTAGTTCTACTGAGGTCAGACCTTTTGAATGGCAAAGAAAGAATGAGTCAAAGTGATATCAAAAGCAGTAATGTTTCCCCTCATATCTGATTTCCTGAGTTTGTAGTGTACACATCCTAATAAAATCAGCTGCCCTGCGAATCAGACCATTTCAAGTTGAAACTTGGGGAAGAATCGTCTAAAGCCGCTGGTGTTTCCCCCTATTTGCTTTGATCAAACAGAACTCAATGAATCTAACCAGATAAGGATGAAAGCTCTTTGCTCAAAACTCAGTGTTAATCAATGAATAACAGTCATTATCCCATTTCAGAGTACCGTTTATTGCATTTCTGTATGGGCCTAAATGTAATTTCTCTTATTTCTGTAATACAAATCATGGGAGGAAATAAGTCTACGATAGGATATGATGAGTCACTGCAGTAAAATGCTCCTGATTCTTATCGGAGGAAAATCAGATCTCGTTCCTCCGTTTCAAGATGTACATCTTCATCCCCTCCAGATAATGTCTCTGAGCAGTGCCGGTAAATGTGGAGAAGTTGAAGTAAATGGGTGATATGTGCTGCCGCTGGCCTGGTGGGAGTGGAGAAGACCGTCATCTTATCAAAGAAATGACATCATGCAGCTCCAGAACTCTGGCAGTCACAACAGTAGCACTTGGGGGAAAGCAGAAGAAAAAGAAGGGACAATAGGATCTAGCTTTCCCATTACCATTGTCTGAGACTGGTATGAGTCAAGAGCACAAGGGACCGAGTGTCTCCTAGCTTACAGGGAAGGAGTTTGAAACTTTGGCAGTTTTTCTGGCCTTTTTTTAATGTAATTTTATGTCTAATTCTTCAAAACAAGCATGTGGTGATTACCGCGGAAGAGTCTATGCATGTGGTGATTACCGCGAAAGAGTCTATGCATGTGGTGATTACCGCGAAAGAGTGATATGCCTAGAGACAGTAATGCTGCAATGAGGACATATCCATGGACACATTATCGAGTGAACACAATGCCACAGTAATGCTGGACCCTTTGATATTTACTGTCTGAATTCAGTCATTGTGTACCCAATTATACACGTATTGCTATTGTTGTACCCTGTTTCACTTGCTTTACATTATGAACATCTATTAAGATCTCGTGTCTCCGGTTTAGTAGGTTGACAGACATGTCTCTGAGAGGAAAGGCTGGCTGTCGCGATGCTCGTTATCGCTGACCATGGTTTATATGGCATGGTGGATAGTAGCATATGTTTCCCATGACTGGGAATTTACCATGCAGTCATCTGTGTATGAGCAACATATGAAAAAAATGAATGTTGGAAGTTCCACCTTTTGCCAGCAAAGATGCTCTTGTTTATTTTTTGCTGTGTCTATAACAGGAGAAAAAATATCCCATGTCCAACCGTTGCTTTGGGTGAATTGTGGAAATACTGCTGTGATATTCCGGTAGCCAGCAACTCGCAGGGTGGTGTATCTGAGATGAAGTATAGAGAAGGGCAGACACCCAGCCAAAATAATATAAAACCCAAATCTCTCACTGACTGGGCCTATAGTGTAAGCTGTTTTCTTGGTATACACACCATGAGATGATGATGTGTGATTTGGGTGAGCTACGTTACATTAAAGCTTGAGCTTCAATCAAGTCAAAGAAACATGCAATTACTGTATGCAAACTGCAAAAAGTACACAAGATTGTCCTAATTTCTGAGGTAAATATTCGACAATATGTTGACCCTCTAGAAACTAAAATGTTATCTGCTCGGGGGTTTCTGTCTCCATGTCCTTTAAACGAATAGATTTATGTTAGGGTACATTTTAGGCTAAACACATTACAACGTGCAAGACACACCGGCACTCAACCTAGCCATGGGAACCAAATATAAATCCCCCAAAATGACCTACCTGTCTGTCAGATGACTGAACGTTCACCAAGGTGTGTGTTTTTGTTTCAGGTAAGTGTGTAAAGACGAGAACCTAATGACCAAAAATGTAACAGAGTATCTCAGGAAATGGGAATGACATCTTTTAATGACAGAGCGGCGGATAAATTGTTTATGGTGCTTTTACGGGGGACCGTATTCCAACCACTCTCTCTGTGTGTTCAGTGAATTATTCAGAGAAAAAGCCGTTTGTTTCAGAAGAAGGAAGGCAGCAGCGTCTGAAGCATATGGAGGGAAATCACATTGAAAGCAGTGAGCAGTAAATTAATAGTAACAGATGCCAGGATGTCTGGCCACTGCTTTCTTTTTAATTTTTTTTTATTCCACTTCTTTCTCCAAGGCGTCTTGCATTCTTTAAGTTTTGAAATAATACTCTTACAATTTCTTTCTTTCAGTTTAGTTTCAGCTTTTACTCCTCTGCATGACAGGGCGAGTTTAATTCAGGGTTCTCACGTGATTTGAAACCTTTTGGGAAATTATTCCATGTCAGGCCCTTAAAATTAGTTTTCTTGATTTTAGGTAAAGTCAACATTTGCCTAGACTGAGCCTTTAAAGTCTGCCACAATTGTAGCTCTAATGTTGACGTCCTCTTCTGTTACTCCTAGCATAAGGCACCCTCATGCATAGGATTAGAGTGTAGTAGAATAGAAATAGAATAGAAATTGAATAGAAAACCTCTTCCACATTACAACACCACAACTCTAGTTCCTAAATTGTAAAATGTTAGTCAATGTATGATGTATGACCTATGACCACACTGTTTGTGAGGAGTGTGTGGTTTGTATATTTTACCTGATGGGGAAAAAAATATTTTTTAAATAACTGACAGAAAAATTGTGCAGAAAGACATTGGCCTCCTTTAACTACAGCAATTACCGTCTAAGGAATCAACCTTGCTGCAATGGCAGATATCATCCGTCTGAGAGACGCAAAACACACATAAAGGCAATCTCTGTGATCTCTACACCGATAACAATTATCCTTCAGGAAGCATAATGACAACTACACACCGTAGTCAAGGGTATGGTGGAGCAATTCAATCAAACGCTTTCGTAAACCTTTTACGATAACAAAGAACGACGACAAGACGCGAGAGGAAAACGAACAACAAACGACTAGATACTTGTGAAGTGCATGCTTGACCTAGACAAAGGGGTGGGGTGGGTGGGTGGGTGGGGGGGGGGGGGGGGGGGGGGGGGGAATGGTATTAATATTCTGGTATTAATCTAGTCTAAATGCGTGTACGGAGAGATTTGCAGGGCTGTGGACGGGCTGGGAGGCTGAGGCAAGGGTGGGTGATGATTGAGTGTGTGGGGCTATTGTGATGGGGAGATACATGGCCCAATTACAGCTAAAGGATGCAGTTTACGCTCTGTCATCCGTGACAGTGTAAGGTGTCTTCAATTTCAACCCTAATGGAAAATAAGTCAGGTAATTGTCATTGTGCACTGGGTGTCATCATTTATTAAATGTGTAATTCATCTTCACAGCGAAGCGGTGAAAACAGGTGCATTGATTTATTATAAGTAAACAGGTTTCATAGCACTGTTTGTGTTGGTCACGAAACACCTTATAACGTGTATATTAATGCAAATCATGCCAACACAACAAACAAAAACACACACACAAACAACACATATGTACACACAAATGCATGCATACACACGCGCGGACACGCACGAATGTCCGCACACACACACACACACACAAAACGCACATAATTGTACATAAACACTTACATCTTCTTTCGTAAATATCTTCACCAGTGGGGAGCACAGTGGAGCATCACGGCGTGAACTCAGGGTGCTTTTGAACAAGTTTGAAGGCCTCAAACCCTTCGCGTGCTGTATATTTTAGGTGGGAGACAGAGGGTTGACAACAACAAAAAAGAGATTCAGCGTTCAATGTGTTTTCTTTCCCAGTTACAAAGAGGCGCATAAAAGTGACAAGGTTGTCCCCTGTGGGGTTACATTCCAAACAGCACCTGTCAAAGCAGATGGGGGCATTTAAATAACATTCTTCGGGAGGTATTTGTTACACTGTTACTCAGGAGTACCTGCTGTGCTCGCCGATGCTTTCACTGCTGTTGTTCTTTTTTCCGTTGTGAATCTGTTCAGGAAAAACATCTCACTTTCATTAAACACTCCGGACTACAAATTACAATGAAGAACACGGCATGTGTTTATGTTGGTATCATTGCGAGCTTAAGTGCAAGTGCTTTGGGTGAGACGGAGGAGATATAGCTTTATTTAGGAAAGGAAAAACACTTTGCCACTGTAAGTGGATTTACTGTCTACAGTGCCTTCAGAAAGTATTCACACCCCCTTGACTTTTTCCAAGTTTGGCATTGATACAGACTAAATTTTAAATGGATTAAATTTAGATTGTGTGTCTACACACAATACCACATAATGTCAAAGTGGAATTATGTTTAAGACATTTTTTTAATGAATTAAAAATGAAAATCAACCCCTTTGTTTAGGCAAGCCTAAATAAGTTCAGGAGTAAACTTTTGCTTGACAAGTCACATAATAAGTTGCATGGACTCACTCTGTGTGCAATAATAGTGTTCAACATGATTTTTGAATTACTACCTCATCTTTGTACCCCACACATACAATTTATAAGGTACCTCAGTCAAGCAGTGAATTTTAACCACAGATTCAACCACAAAGACAAGGAAGGTTTTCCAATGCCTCGCAAAGAAGGGCAGCTATTGGTAGCTTGGTAAAAATAAATAAATTGAAAAGCAGAGTTTGAATATCCCTTTGAGCATGGTGAAGTTATTAATTACACTTTGGATGGTGTATCAATACACCCAGTCACTACAAAAATGCAGGTGTCCTTCCTAACTCAGTTACCAAAGAGGCAGGAAACCGCTCAGAGATTTCACCATAAGGGATTGCCCTTGTGACTTTAAAACAGTTACAGAGTTTAATGGCTTTGATAGATGAATGAGAATGGATCAACAACATTGTAGTTATTCCACAAAACAAACATAATTGACAGAGTGAAAAGAAGGAAGCCTGTCCAGAATAAAAATATTCCAAAACATGCTTCCTGTTTGCAATAAGGCACTAAAGTAAAGTTGAAAAAATGTGGTAAAGAAACAAACTTTATGTCCTGAATACAAAGCATTATGTTTGGGGCAAATATAAAAACCCATCACTGAGTACCACTCTTCATATTTTCAAGCATGGTGGTGGTTGCATCATGTTATGGGTATGCTTGTCATCGGCAAGGACAAGGGAGTTTTTTTTAGGATAGAATGAAATGGAATAGAGCTAACCACAGGGAAAATCCTAGAGGAAAACCTGGTTCAGTCTGCTTTCCAACAGACACTAGGAGACACATTCACCTTTCAGCAGGGCAGTAACCTAAAACACAAGGCCAAATATCCATTGGAGTTGCTTACCAAGATGACATTGAATGTTCCTGAGTGTTTTGACTTAAATTAGCTTGAAAAGCTATGGCACGACATGAAAATGGCCGTTTAACTATGATCAACAACCAACTTGACAGTGAATTTCTTTAAGAATACATTTGCAAATATTGTACAATTTAGGTGTGCAAAGCTCTTAGAGACTTACACAGAAATACTCACAGCTGTAATCACTGCCAAAGGTTATTCTAACTCTCAGTGGAGTGAATACTTACAGTATGTAAAATAGATATTTTTGTATTTCATTTTCATTATATTTGCTTCAATTTCAAAAAATATATTTTCACTTGGTCATTATTGGGGAGTGTCTGTAGATGGGTGAGGATAAAAATCTACAGTGTAAAATCACTTACTGCTTGAGGAATAAGTTAAAGACATTTTACAGAATTTGGCAACCTTTTATTGACTATATGGAGAATCTCCCCCCACATCTCATAGATTGACTCTCTATATAATCCTCACATAATGTTTCACACGTAATGTATAATATGTAGCCTACGGCAGGTGATCCAATGTCTCATTATTTTTTTTTCTTATTGTATGTTTGTATATATAATTATAATAATACAAAAAAATTGTTACGCTCGTCTGTTACTGTCACTTTTTCAAAATGTTGTTAAGTTATAGCCTTATTCTAAAATGGATGATTTATTTGTTTTATCTCATCAAGCTACACATAATACCCCATAATGACAAAGCGAAAAAAAGAAAACAAATATTTTGGGAAATGTATTCATAATATAAACTGAAAAATCTAATTTCCATAAGTACTCAGACCCTTTACTCAGTACTTTGTTGATGTACCTTTTGCAGTGATTACAGCCTGGAGTCTTTTTCGGTATGATGCTAAAAGCTTGGCACATCTGCATTTAGGGAGTTTCTCCCATTCTTCTCTGAAGATTCTCTCAAGCTCTATCAGGTTGTACGGTATGGGGAGTGTTGCTGCAGAGCTATTTTCAGGTTTCTCCAGAGATGTTTAATCGGGTTCAAGTCCCGGGTCTGACTGGGCCATTCAAGGACATTCAGAGACTTGTCCCAAAGCCACTCTATGTTGTCTTGGCTCTGTGCTTAGGGTTGTTGTCCTGTTGGAAGGTGAACCTTTGTCCCAGTCTGAGGTCCTGAGAGCTATGGAGAAGGTTTTCATCAAGGATCTCTCTGTACTTTGCTCCCTTCATCTTTCCCTTGATCCTGACTAGTCTCCCATTCCCTGATGCTGAAAAACATGATGCTGCCACCACCATGCTTCACCTTAGGAATGGTATTGGCCAGGTGATGAGCAGTGCCTGGTTTCCTCCAGACATGACGCTTGGCATTCAAGCCAGAGTTCAATATTGTTTTCATCAGGCCAGAGAATATTTTTTCTCATGGTCTGAGAGTCCTTTAGGTGACTTTTGGCTAACTCCAAGCGGGCTGGCTTCCGTCTGACCACTCTACCATAAAGGCCTGATTGGTGGAGAGCTGCAGAGATGGTTGTCCTTCTGGAAGGTTCTCTCAACTCTACAGAGGAACTGTGAAGCTCTGTCAGAGTGACCATCGGGTTCTTGGTCACCTCCCTGACCAAGGCCCTTCTCCTCCAGTTACTCAGTTTGGCCAGGCGACAGCTCTAGGTGGTTCCAAACTTCTTCCATTTAAGAATGATGGAGGCCTCTGTGTTCTTGGGGACCTTCAATGCTGCAGAAAATGTTGTGTGCCCTTCCCCAGATCTGTGCCTCAACACAATCACGTTTCAGAGCTCTACGGACAATTCCTTTGACCTCATGGCTTGGTTTTTGCTCTGACATGCATAGACAGGTTTGTGCCTTTCCAAATCATGTCCAATCAATTGAATTTACCCCAGGTAGACTCCAATCAAGTTATAGAAACATCTCAAGGATGATCAATGGAAACAGGACGCACCAGATCTCAATTTCGAGTCTCACAGCAAAGAGTCTGAATACTTATGTAAATAAGGTATGTGTTTTTTATGCTTAATACATTTGCAAAAATTAAAAACCTGTTTTTGCTTTGTCATTATGGGATATTGTGTGTAGATTGATTATTGAGGAATTATTTTAATTTGAATCCATTTTATAATTAGGCTGTAACGTAACAAAATGTGAAAAAATGTAAGGGGTCTGACCACTTTCTGAATATACTGTATTTAATGCATTTTTTACTCCGTCTGTAACACAACAAAATGTGGAATAATTCAAGGTGTATGAATACTTTCTGAAGACACTGTATAATACTGTACATCTCTGCACTTAGCAAAAACATGCCATCTGCACTGCTATTTTCAGTTAATCTGACTATTCTCTCATCAATAATTGAATTGACTTATTTCAGCCGTTTAGTTTTTTTGTATTGTTGTTTGTTGTTGGTGTGGGATATTATTCTATTTTAATCTTACTCCTGAATCTTACTCCTACTTACTCTGTTTTTCTAGAGTGTATTTTTCACAAAGCTGAGATTTACTTTGAAGTTCAAAGTGTAGGAATAGAGGCGAGTCATCGACACAGAGATGGTGGCATAGCAGGAAGTTCGTAATGCCGTGAACCAAGTAGATGAGAGTTCAAATCCCAGGTGAAGAAGACAAGTTGAATAATAATTACTGTATAAATATGTAAGTTGAAAACACTGCATCTCTTTTGTGACATCCTAACGACAAATGTTTGTTTTGCGGGGCATCATCATTTAAATCTAATGTGAACAAATATTAAGGTTATGTGATCACACATGAAAATCCATGTGAAACTTAACGTGAAATATCACCACATGTGAACTATTGCAAAACCACATGTTTTTTTTACTGAGAAATCATGTCGTACAATTATTTTTTTACTCATTGGTGGGAAAAGGCCTTAGGCCAAGTACCCCCCCCCCCCCCCCCCCCCCCCCAAAAAAACCCAGAAAAGAGCACCATTTGTGCCCATCGAGCACAAATTAACAAAACCACCTACAACCTCATCTGGAGAACAAAACAATGTTTCTTCTAATCGTTTAAGCGATTCTCTACACCTCTGTCTAACTGAATCGTTCATGTCCCTTTATCATGTTATTCACTATTTGACCAAATCTACGACAAGTTCAAGGGGTTGTTGTCATTGACAGGCAAGAGAGGAGGGGTTTGACTGAGTGGTCGTCTAGGAGAGGACGGGGAGAGGAGAGTGATCCCCTCTTGAGAATGACTTTACTGTCACTTTGGCAGCTTCCGTGTTTCACCACTTCTTTTCAATTTCTCCGGGCTGTGACCACATGGGAGCCCGGTGCGAGGCTGGGGGGAGCTGGGGGTCAGCGACGCTGTGTCCTCCTACTCCACTCTCTGCTCTAGCCCCTGCTTTCTGATGACAGGATGAGAATTCCTTAATGCACTGAGGGGTTCAGCGACCGTTGCTCCACTGTCGCTCTCCTCTCGCTCTCCTTTCTCGCTCATCTCCTCTCCTCTGTCATTTCCCTCTTTTTTCCCTCTCCCCGGCACCTTCCCTTCCATCAGAAGAAAGGATGCCCTGGCCTCTTGTTCCTAGCATGCTGAACTTCATTCAGATTGTCACACACTTAGGAACTGACAAAATGCTTTCTCAGCCCCCTCCGTCAGTCAGACAATATTAATAAATCAAGGTCTCCATTGTGGACACAGAGGGCAAGACAAGGAATATCAAATATCAAGAGAGATACAAACAATCTGAAGAAAGCTAAAGGGTTGAGGGAGGGGGGGGGGGGGGGGGGGGGGGGTAAAACACACACAGAGACATACAGACAAACACACACACATTTTGGACGTTGTGGGCTTTTGTCCCAGAAGGCTTATAATGGGAATAGGCAATGTGACAAGAGTTAAAGCTGTGGCAAGCCAATGTGCCAGATAAAAGGACATACAACACAAAGCTGTGCGTCCAGAGTTCTTGGGTTCCTGTCTGGGTTTTGGTCTTACAGGTCTAATGCGCCAATACTGCCACCATTCTGGGTTTGAGACGGAGGGTGGAAAGGGGTTGTGGACGGGGGAAGATAGCTCCCCTTCACCTTCTTCAGAGAACTACTACTAATGCCCGACTGCATTTCCCACTGCAGACCCTGGACACCACAAACCCGTTCGCAGTCCGTCACGCCGGCACAGAGTGGGAATGTTATGAAAACAAACCCACAGACAAAGGCAAAAATGTAACACAAAAAAAAAAACACTACCACATTACAAACAAGTTAAAGAAATATAAAATGCAAGCACTGATTCATAAAAGCCCACAAACGTAGCTACAGTATAACAAATGTTTTGGTTTGGGCTACAGACACTGAATGCCCTTGCTTTGTTGCTATGGCTTTGGTTTGCAATAGTTTGTTGTGTGACTGAAGGACAATTGGTCCTTGGTGTAAAGTGAGTGTTTGGCTTTTAACGGACCTCTGTATGCCAAGTCCTCAGCAGCATGGCTGGGAGAGGATAGGACGATGCTAGCCTACTGTACCTTCACTGTCATTCAGGCCCATCTAGTTATGCACTAATCTTCTTGGTGCAATGAAAGAGCTTAACAGCTTTGCAACAGTATCCCTTCCCAGATGTCATTATCGCAATGTACTGTAGCTAGAACTGTCTTTCTTTGTTTATTAATTTCTTCATGGAAAGTTAACAGCTACCGCCATTGACATTCACAAAACCTCTCGTTCTCCATCGCCATCTCTCTCTCCCCCTCAGAACAAATCTCTCCCTAAAAAAGCAGTGTGGTCTCAGGGCGTTTTGTATTATTCCGTACGTAAATCTGTGGCACTCCATTTAGTATGATATGTGACGTTACATTAGGTTACATTATGAATGGAATAACGGTCGTACAATATCATACAAATTGGGGGACGTATAGTATCATATGTCTTACCCGGTCGTACAACCCGATTTGGATGATGTCGCTTATCATACCTCTTGGAAGATGTATAGCACTGAATGTCTTCATTTAAGACCTGGTTCCATAAAAACAAAGGAGAATTACGGGCAGAATTTACATTGGTGGCTAGGGGAACTAACCACAAAGGTTAGGAGAACTAAAGCAACAAAAGTGAGGTGAATTTAAGTAGCAGGTTAGGAGGATTGGGTTAAGTTTAGAATAAGGGCTAGGGGACGGTTAGGTAAAATGCTACAGTTGTCCCCGACGAGACTCGAACATGCAGATAAGCCAGGCAGTAAAAATGATTTATTCTGTTGTGATTAACCAGTACTACTGTAGTTAGTAATTGAGTCAATATACAGATGTGCTTCCATCCAGTATGTATACTGTATCAGCTCATGACTATGGGGCTCACACTGGACGTTATGAATCAAATAGACCAAAATATTAACTTTGGGAAGGTAAGTGGGAGGCTGAAAGGCAGTCACAACGTTTCAAAACTCAAACAAGGAGAACCGGCAAGTTACAAGTGTCTGATTCTCCTGTGACCTCTACATTACAACATGGCCCTTTCCTGAACTACAAAGATCTCCTCTGCTTGCTACTTTCAGGCTTTGGATGAATAGATCTTGACCAAGTCAAACAATGTAGGGTTTCTACATTTCAGTGGAGTGGAAAAAAAAGACTGCGAGAGGCATCGGATCATAACCTGAACTCATGCAGTATAGTAGCTCAGTATAGTGGTATACACTGAGTGTACCAAACATTAGGAACAATTCTTCTTTCCACAACATAGACTGACCAGGTGAATCCGGGTGAAAGGTATGATTCCTTAATGATGTCACTTTGTTAAATCCACTTCCATCAGTCTAGATGAAGGGGAGGAGACAGGTTAAAGAAAGATTTTTAAGCCTTGAGACGAGTGAGTCGTGGATTGTGTATGTCTGCCATTAAGAGGGTGAATTGGCGAGACAAAAGATTGAAGTGCCTTTGAACAGGGTATGGTAGTAGGTGCCAGGCACACCGGTGTGTGTGTCAACAACTGCAATGCTGCTGGGTTTGTCACGCTCACCAGTTTCCCGTGTGTCTCAAGAATTATCCTGCTTTAGCACACTCTGCCAACCCTGATGTCCTTGCTGTGTCTGAATCCTGGCTTAGGAAGGCCACCAAAAATTCTGAGATTTCCATGCCCACTATAACATTTTCCGTCAAGATAGAACTGCCAAAGGGGGAGGAGTTGCAGTCTACTGCAGAGATAGCCTGCAAAGTAATGTCATACTTTCCAGGTCCATACCCAAACAGTTTGAACTTCTAATTTTAAAAATGAATCTCTCCAGGAATAAGTCTCTCACTGTTGTCGTCTGCTACCGACCCCCTTCAGCTCCCAGCTGTGCCCTGGACACCATTTGTGAAGTGATCGCCCCCCATCTAGCTTCAGAGTTTGTTCTGTTAGGTGACCTAAACTGGGATATGCTTAACTTCTTCGATATAGGAGGCGCTCTTTTAATTTTTGGATGAAAAATGTTCCCGTTTTAAACAAGATATTTTCTCACGGAAATATGCTTGACTATGCATATAATTGACACTCTGACGTTTCCAAAACTGCAAAGATATTGTCTGTGAGTGCCACAGAACTGATGTTACAGGCAAAACCCAGATAAAAATCCAATCAGGAAGTGCCGCATTTTTTGAAACCGCCTCATTCCAATGACTCCTTATATGGCTGTGAAGGAGCTAGGAGTCAGCTTACGTTTTCCACGTTTTCCCCAAGGTGTCTACAGCATTGTGACGTATTTGCAGGCATACAGTGCCTTGCGAAAGTATTCGGCCCCCTTGAACTTTGCGACCTTTTGCCACATTTCAGGCTTCAAACATAAAGATATAAAACTGTATTTTTTTGTGAAGAATCAACAACAAGTGGGACACAATCATGAAGTGGAACGACATTTATTGGATATTTCAAACTTTTTTAACAAATCAAATACTGAAAAATAGGGCGTGCAAAATTATTCAGCCCCTTTACTTTCAGTGCAGCAAACTCTCTCCAGAAGTTCAGTGAGGATCTCTGAATGATCCAATGTTGACCTAAATGACTAATGATGATAAATACAATCCACCTGTGTGTAATCAAGTCTCCGTATAAATGCACCTGCACTGTGATAGTCTCAGAGGTCCGTCAAAAGCGCAGAGAGCATCATGAAGAACAAGGAACACACCAGGCAGGTCCGAGATACTGTTGTGAAGAAGTTTAAAGCCGGATTTGGATACAAAAAGATTTCCCAAGCTTTAAACATCCCAAGGAGCACTGTGCAAGCGATAATATTGAAATGGAAGGAGTATCAGACCACTGCAAATCTACCAAGACCTGGCCGTCCCTCTAAACTTTCAGCTCATACAAGGAGAAGACTGATCAGAGATGCAGCCAAGAGGCCCGTGATCACTCTGGATGAACTGCAGAGATCTACAGCTGAGGTGGGAGACTCTGTCCATAGGACAACAATCAGTCGTATATTGCACAAATCTGGCCTTTATGGAAGAGTGGCAAGAAGAAAGCCATTTCTTAAAGATATCCATAAAAAGTGTTGTTTAAAGTTTGCCACAAGCCACCTGGGAGAAACACCAAACATGTGGAAGAAGGTGCTCTGGTCAGATGAAACCAAAATTGAACTTTTTGGCAACAATGCAAAACGTTATGTTTGGCGTAAAAGCAACAGGGCTCATCACCCTGAACACACCATACCCACTGTCAAACATGGTGGTGGCAGCATCATGGTTTGGGCCTGCTTTTCTTCAGCAGGGACAGGGAAGATGGTTAAAATTGATGGGAAGATGGATGGAGCCAAATACAGGACCATTCTGGAAGAAAACCTGATGGAGTCTGCAAAAGACCTGAGACTGGGACGGAGATTTGTCTTCCAACAAGACAATGATCCAAAACATA
Organism: Oncorhynchus mykiss; assembly: GCF_013265735.2. Classification (NCBI taxonomy): domain Eukaryota; kingdom Metazoa; phylum Chordata; class Actinopteri; order Salmoniformes; family Salmonidae; genus Oncorhynchus; species Oncorhynchus mykiss. Next base: position 24,204,614 of record NC_048571.1, read on the forward strand.
AAGCAAAATCTACAATGGAATGGTTCAAAAATAAACATATCCAGGTGTTAGAATGGCCAAGTCAAAGTCCAGACCTGAATCCAATCGAGAATCTGTGGAAAGAACTGAAACTGCTGTTCACAAATGCTCTCCATCCAACCTCACTGAGCTCGAGCTGTTTTGCAAGGAGGAATGGGAAAAAAATTCAGTCTCTCGATGTGCAAAACTGATAGAGACATACCCCAAGCGACTTACAGCTGTAATCACAGCAAAAGGTGGCGCTACAAAGCAGCCGTCTTCATCGACCTGGCCAAGGCTTTCAACTCTGTCAATCACCATATTCTTATCGGCAGACTCAGTAGCCTCGTTTTTTCTAAATGACTGCCTAGCCTGGTTCACCAACTACTTTGCAGACAGAATTCAGTGTGCCAAATCGGAGGGCATGTTGTCCGGTCCTCTGGCAGTCTCTATGGGGGTGCCACAGGGTTCAATTCTTGGGCCGACTCTTTTCTCTGTATATATCAATGATGTTGCTCTTGCTGCGGGCGATTCCCTGATCCACCTCTACACAGGCGACACCATTCTGTATACAACTGGCCCTTCCTTGGACACTGTGCTATCTAACCTCCAAACGAGCTTCAATGCCATACAACACTCCTTCCGTGGCCTCCAACTGCTCTTAAACGCTAGTAAAACCAAATGCATGCTTTTCAACCGTTCACTGCCTGCACCCGCACGCCTGACTAGCATCGACACCCTGGATTGTTCCGACCTAGAATATGTGGACATCTATAAGTACCTAGGTGTCTGGCTAGACTGTAAACTCTCCTTCCAGGCACATATCAAACATCTCCAATCCAAAATCAAATCTAGAATCGTCTTTCTATTTCGCATCAAAGCCTCCTTCACTCACGCCGCCAAACTTACCCTAGTAAAACTGACTATCCTACCAATCCTCGACTTCAGCGATGTCATCTACAAAATGGCTTCCAATACTCTACTCAGCAAACTGGATGCAGTTTATCACAGTGCCATCCGCTTTGTTACTAAAGCATCTTATACCACCCACCACTGCGACCTGTATGCTCTAGTCGGCTGGCCCTCGCTACATATTCGTCGCCAGACCCACTGGCTCCAGGTCATCTACAAGTCCATGCTAGGTAAAGCTCCGCCTTATCTCAGTTCACTGGTCACGATGGCAACACCCACCCATAGCACGCGCTCCAGCAGGTGTATCTCACTGATCATCCCTAAAGCCAACACCTCATTTGGCCGCCTTTCCTTACAGTTCTCTGCTGCCTGTGACTGGAACGAATTGCAAAAATTGTTGAAGCTGGAGACTTTTATCTCCCTCACCAACTTTAAACATCTGCTATCAGAGCAGCTAACCGATCGCTGCAGCTGTACATAGTCCATCGGTAAATAGCCCACCCAATTTACCTACCTCATCCCCATACTGTTTTTATTTATTTACTTTTCTGCTCTTTTGCACACCAGTATCTCTACCTGCACATGACCATCTGATCATTTATCACTCCAGTGTTGATCTGCTAAATTGTAATTATTCACCTACCTCCTCATGCCTTTTGCACACAATGTATATAGACTCTTATTTTCTTTTTTTCTACTGTGTTATTGACTTGTTTATTGTTTACTCCATGTGTAACTCTGTGTTGTTGTCTGTTCACACTGCTATGCTTTATCTTGGCCAGGTCGCAGTTGTAAATGAGAACTTGTTCTCAACTAGCCTACCTGGTTAAATAAAGGTGTTCTCAACTAGCCTACCTGGTTAAATAAAGGTGTTCTCAACTAGCCTACCTGGTTAAATAAAGGTGAAATAAAAACAAATAAAAAATCCAAAGGACACCCAGCCACCTTGACACACCTGTGCGAGGCATTGGAGTCGACATGGGCCAGCATCTCTGTGGAACGCTTTCGACACCTTGTAGAGTCCATGCCCCGACCAATGTTTTTGTGCACTCAGTGTATGTTTACTGAAATGAGTGACTCTATATAGTACGTTGTGCAGATTGTTTATAACCTGAGCATATGTTGCATTAGTACACAAGTTTCTTCGCGACACAGTTAATGTAACAAATACATTGTGCAGCTTTACTTCTACCCGACATGGAACACCTCCCCAACAACACATTAGTCAACTAGCTAAGCCCCTAACTGGTGTTCTCTCTAGGCACAGCAGGAAGTGAGAGCAGAGGGGGATTGATATATAAAGGATTGGTGGGGGTCCCTGGAGTTGATGCGCTTGCTCCTCTCCTTCCTGTACACACCGTCTTTGTTTACTCTCATACGGAGTCTGCGATAAGAGCACTTAGACATAGTCAGGAGGCAGAGCACATACATTCCACCACCTCATTACCCAGGGCAGGCAGGCTACCTGATGATAGGATCTCTCTCGCTCTCTCTCTCTACTTCCTTATTTATTTATCTATCCATCATGCCACCAGACCCAGACTTTGCGGGTTACTGTTTTAATATTGTTGCTGAAACATGATTATTACCTCTTAATGCCGAAATTACGGGGGCATTCTTTTTGTCTTTCCTCAGCCATTGCCATTTTTTCCTGCGTCTCACCCCATGGCATTAACATCTTTCTCTCTCCATGTGCTCCTAGTTTTAAAACCTTTACCCCTGCTGTTTGAAAAATATTTCTCATTTTCCTCCCCCATGGTGTAGCAGAAAATCCCCATAGGCAAACCATTAGCGATCTCTTCTGCCTTTCCCAAACACTTATTACTATCACCCGTACTCCTTGCGCTGCCTCATTGGCTTTTGGTAAATTATGCAAATAAGGTGATGTTCAACACATAGTTTTCCGGTTTTCTCTGCAACTGCGCAAGTTTGCACAGTTTTCCAGATGCAGAAGAGAGAGGCCATTAAAGTGACTTGGATCTGTCAGCAAGATTTATGCACCAATGACAAATTATAATGCTTTTGTTCCTTAATTTTCCCTCGGCACACACTTCTCTACTCAGGTTTGGTTAAGTTATGTGTTTGCCTTTTGGGGGTCTTTCAGTCGAAGTTTCTTCTGTTTGTTATTTGCATACAAAATGTGCCACTTCACAAATACATCTGCGCTGCGTTGATGGTGCGCATGGCTAGAGTTGGGTTCAATCAGTGTTGCCGTAAAAGTCCATTCGTACATCTCAGGGAAAGAGAGAGTCAATGTCTTAAAACCCCGACATGAGTCACATGAAAGTAGTTATGTTCAACTCACGACCAACATTCTAAGTGCAAGTGCAACAAAAACTCTTGGAAGTTGAACTTTTTATCCGAAACGAATGTGAATGTGGCCATAATGAATATTCAAAAATACATATATCCAATATAGGCTTCCATGAGGAACAAGTCAGAGCCCAACCCCATCCTTTACCTTAACCATCATCTTTCCCTCCATCTTGACAAATCTTGGAATTCATACTGTATGTTTCTTGTACCTTTTTACATTATGGGGACTCCATTTTACCCTCCAGTACTTTCTAATCATATTGGTGCTAACTTTGTACGCTTGATGACACCTTTTAAGTATGTCTCTTGCTAAGGTAATGACCAAAAACAGTGATAATAGTATCCATCACTTAAATACACGGCTGTCATTAAAGGCAGTTTGTATTTGGGAGACGAACGCTTCCATAGCAGCAGGATGTGCGTCTAGAGAGAGAGAGAGAGAGAGAGAGTTGCCGGAAAAACACGTTAACGGTCCCAGGATCGTTCATGGCCATCTGAAGGAGGGAAACTGTAGGCATATTTCACTGAGAGAGCCACCAACCTGGCTTGCCCCATCTGCATGCGGCGTGCTGTATAATTGGTTTTCATTTACTTCAACGTGGCTAGTTGAAAAGATAGGCCGTTTCAATGAACAGATTAGGCCCAGTGAGTGCAAACAAATGACAAATCCCTCTTAACCCTGTGAGCCTCTCGATATATGCCCCCTCCCCTCCTCCTCCATCGTCAGACGTCACTCTCCTAATGTTATTAAACACAACTTTGTAGATTTACTTCCTTCAAAAGTGCCATTTAACCAAAACGCCGGGTCCAGGAAGGAAGAGCTGCGAGGGGAATTACAGGTTGCCAGGGTCGTCTCTTAGCGGAGGAATGAGGAGGAGTGACAGGGCCATCATTTGCAGCGCAGGGCCACCTCCCTGTGTGTTGTGACAACCAGTCATTATACCTCGCCGACATGCTCTCAGCTGCAGGTTCCTTCAACATGCAAATGGACACAAATGGCCCACGACTGTGGAGAGGCTAATAACGCCATTTGATCTGCTTTACCTCCCCCTCTTTCTCCCTGTTTCCTTCACTCCCCTGCTTTCTTTAAGGTGGAGGGGTTGCCGTCGAGAGGAGAGACTGGCTCCGAATACGGTGGATTCCGCCAAGTTACTGTCAAGCCTTATGTTAAAGGAGATGGCATGCGTCGATTTGACAGACCTATTGATAAGCAGGGGAGTTGTACATACAGATAGAGTGAAATATAGTGAAATCATTTTTTAAATGTTTTTTTTAAATGCTCTCCTTCTGGAGGTTACCTGTAAAATGTTGCACTAATTCCAAGACGACACACACTTCTCCCTGCATATCCTACACACCTCTCTCCCACAAGAACGTCTTAAAAGTCACGCTCTCAGTTGACGAATACAGGAATGAAAAGAGGAGAATGCTATGTGACTTCACCGCAGGTGTGATATCCTATACCTGATGGTGACAGTGGCAAGTACACCACATTCTTTTCCCAAGGTAAGCGCTCCAACTCGAAACCACGTTTCATTTCATCAAAGTCATTAACCGTAGGTTGCAACCGTATATTTGTTTTGAACGGAAACAGGTCCATCACACTTCCATTGCCATTTTGATTGAAGTCAATGATGCAGATGTGTTTCAGGTACCGTAGACAGTACAGTGGCATGCATGGTGTTCTTTTTTTTCTTCATCAAAAGAGACATCTTCTGCTCTGATGTTGACAAGAGGTGGATTGTTGATTTATGGAGTCATGATGACCGAATGTAATATATCTGCACATGCATGCAGAAGCACCTTGATATACGGTATAGATGAGCAACACCACACCGCCATTTCCCCGCTGCAGCAGAGTTTCACGTGTATCTCTGGTGTTTTAGAGAAATAATAATTATATTTACCCTCTACCTACCACCTAGGTGAAATAACATATCTACAACCCTGTTATCCAGATCCACCTTAAACTCCACCACTATGAAGAAGAAAGTAACCCGTTTTAAATGAGTTTTTCTTGCATTAAACATTATAGCAAACGGAAGGTGACTTTTTATTGCCGTTTTGCCTGTAAAAAAAATGAATGATTTTATTTCATTTTATTCCGTCGGTCATATTTTATTTACGTTTCAGTCCACAATACATGTTTTGATGAACAAAATCAGCAGGGGGGAGAGTTTACGTCCGGCATGAAAATTTATTCCATTCTCTCTACCTCCACTTGGCTTCAAAATGGGAGAAAAGTCACACTTGGTTTACTTAGGCCATGTAACAAACAGAACAGAGTTGCTGCACGGAAGACACTGGAAAAAAGAGAGAGCTCTGTCAATGTAGATTCAACAAAGGAAGTGATATAGTCAGGTGTTTTTTGTGTGTTTTTTTTTTTTTCTCCAATTGTAACTGCCGGATCTCTTTAGCATCAATTACATTCTCTGAAGGTGATGGCTATTGTGGTATCGGTAAACAAAATACTGCATAACCATAATCTACTGTATATTATGAACCAGGTAGTTTGGGTCCTGGATTCTGATGGGCTGAAACAGAATTGCAGCCTTGTATCCAATGAGTGTACAAAATATTAGGAAAAGCTGCTCTTTCCATGACATAGACGGATCAGGCGAATCCAGGTGAAATCTATGATCCGTTGTTGATGTCACCTGTTAAATCCACTGCAATCCGTGTACATGAAGGGGAGGAGACCGGGTTAAAGAAGGATTTGTAAGCCTTGAGACAATTGAGACATGGATTATTTTTTATTTATTTATTCATTTCACCTTTATTTAACCAGATAGGCAAGTTGAGAACCAGTTCTCATTTACAATTGCGACCTGGCCAAGATAAAGCAAAGCAGTTCGACACAGAGTTGCACATGGAGTAAAACAAACATACAGTCAATAATACAGTAGAAACAAGTCTATATACGATGTGAGCAAATGAGGTGAGATAAGGGAGGTAAAGGCAAAAAAAGGCCATGGTGGCAAAGTAAATACAATATAGCAAGTAAAACACTGGAATGGTAGATTTGCAGCGGAAGAATGTGCAAAGTAGAAATAAAAATAATGGGGTGCAAAGGAGCAAAATAAATAAATAAATTAAATAAATACAGTAGGGAAAGAGGTAGTTGTTTGGGCTAAATTATAGGTGGGCTATGTACAGGTGCAGTAATCTGTGAGCTGCTCTGACAGCTGGTACTTAAAGCTAGTGAGGGAGATAAGTGTTTCCAGTTTCAGAGATTTTTGTAGTTCGTTCCAGTCAGTGGCAGTAGAGAACTGGAAGGAGAGGCGGCCAAAGAAAGAATTGGTTTTGGGGGTGACCAGAGAGATATAACTGCTGGAGCGCGTGCTACAGGTGGGTTGAGATAAGGGGGGACTTTACCTAGCAGGGTCTTGTAGATTACATGGAGCCAGTGGGTTTGGCGACGAGTATGAAGTGAGGGCCAGCCAACGAGAGCGTACAGGTTGCAATGGTGGGTAGTATATGGGGCATTGGTGACAAAACGGATGGCACTGTGATAGCCTGCATCCAATTTGTTGAGTAGGGTATTGGAGGCTATTTTGTAAATGACATCGCCGAAGTCGAGGATTGGTAGCATGGTCAGTTTTACAAGGGTATGTTTGGCAGCATGTGTGAAGGATGCTTTGTTGCGAAATAGGAAGCCAATTCTAGATTTAACTTTGGATTGGAGATGTTTGATGTGGGTCTGGAACGAGAGTTTACAGGTTGAAGAGCATGCATTTAGTTTTACTTGTATTTAAGAGCAATTGGAGGCTACGGAAGGAGAGTTGTATGGCATTGAAGCTTGCCTGGAGGGTTGTTAACACAGTGTCCAAAGAAGGGCCAGAAGTATACAGAATGGTGTTGTCTGCGTAGAGGTGGATTAGAGACTCACCAGCAGCAAGAGCGACATCATTGACGTATACAGAGAAAAGAGTCGGTCCAAGAATTGAACCCTGTGGCATCCCCATAGAGACTGCCAGAGGTCTGGATAACAGACCCTCCGATTTGACACACTGAACTCTATCAGAGAAGTAGTTGGTGAACCAGGCGAGGCAATCATTTGAGAATGATTGTGTATGTGTGCCATTCAGAGGGTGAATTGGCAAGACAAAGATTGAAGTGTCTTTGAAGAGGATGGTAGTAGGTGCCAGGCGCAACGGTTTGAGTGTGTCAAGAACTGCGAGGCTGCTGGGTTTTTCCACGCTCAACAGTTTCCTGTGTGCATCAAGAATGGTCCACCACCCAAAGGACATCCAGCCAACTTGACACAACTGTGGGAAGCATTGGAGTCAACATGGGCCAGCATCCCTGTGGAACGCTTTCAACACCTTCTAGAGTCCATGCCACGACGAATTGAAAAAAAGGTGTTCCTAATGTTTTGTACACTGTATATCAGACATAAACCGGGTGGTTCGAGCAATGAATACTGATTGGCTGAAAGCCGTGGTATATCAGGCCTATTACCAAGGGTATGGCAAAATAAATTGTTTTACTGTTCTAATTACTTTGGTAACCAGTTGATAATAGCAATAAGGCACCTTGGGGGTTTGTGGTATACCACGTGTATGACAAAACATTTACTTTTACTGTTCTCATTACATTTGTAACCAGTTCATAATAGCAATAAGGCAACTCGGGGATTGTGGTATATGGCCAATATACCACGGCTAAGGGCTGTATCAAGGCACTCCGCAATGTGTCGTGCATAAGAACAGCCCTTAGCCTTGCTATATTGGCCATATACCACATCTCCTCGGGCCTTATTGCTTAAGTATATAGTATGTATAGCTTCTCCAAGGACAGCAGGCAATGGTAAAAGGTTTCACTTTGAGGTTTTATTGTGAGAGGGCATTCCAACACACAAGGATTTATTACCGTACCATTGTACATTATCTCATTCGAGTGGGATGCATGAATTCCTTTGAAAATCACACTGTGAATGTGTTAAATGAGAAACAAATGCTCACAAACATGAAATAATTCCATAACAATATTAAAGGCTCCCTTCTATTGGGCCTTGAAGGATTTCAAGCTTTATCTTAACACATCACAAGCCATGTGTGCATAAATCCTGTCTTTAATTGGATGAATCAATTCTGAATAGATTCATTACATAAATGTGGACTGTAAAGACCAGACAACCCCCCCCCCCCCCCCAGCAAGGATGGTCTTAAAACCCTACTAAAGTCATTGAGGACTTATATAGCTAGAACTTTTGGATCATCTTGCTTTCCGGAGATACATTTTCTTAAATTAGACGACTATTAACATTAATATTAGATGAAACTTCTGTAAAGATAAGCCCCAATGAAGGCTTGAAACCCTTCTAAGTGGCTGAGTCGAGGTTATATCATAACTTTTAGATGGTCTAGCTTTCCAGAGAAAGCCTTAATAAAACACGTATTTTCTGATTGTGGAACTCTATGTATTAGAATCAGACAGTTGTCACTGAAAGAAGAAACACTTGCCATACTGTGACCGTTGAATTATAATCCATTATATTATATCTCATCTATTCTATTCTTATCTATTCTATGATATGGTATTCTCCTCTATACTCTTCGATTCTATTATCTTCTATTCTTTTCTCTTCTGAGTTTTTGTAAGGGGGTTTCTAACCAAATAAACTCTGGCTAACACAATCTACAGTATATACTGTACATGAGGTCCTAACCCAGTCAATTTCTGCCTCCTTACCAAGTTGTAAGGTGCTTTCTTATCAAGAACAGCAGTGATCTCTGTCTCTCAGAAGCATATGCAACCATAGATACACATACTTGTGGCCAGTCACCACATTTTAAAACCAAATGCCTCAGTTGCTAAACATCCAGAAAGCTCTCCCATAAATTCATTGGATTGTGAGTGGACTGTGTATGTCATCTGAGAAAATAAGATGATTTCATTGATTTAAACCTCTGCTGAACCCTGTCATTTTAAATGCTAACTTGTTTGTTTTCTTCTTTTTAATCCTCCCTTTAAGATGATTAAGTGTGCTGAAATATGGAGTGAATAAATAACCGGTCTAATATCCTGACCATATACTTTTTTTTCACTTTTTACACTGTTTATATAAAACAGGAATTGGCGTTAGGAAGGTCAAAGTGGGCACTGCAGAGCAAAGCCACACCTAATCCCCACAATGTCCTTGAAAAGACGAAGACATGCCACAATGAGACGCGTGTGTAAAGAGAGAGCGAAAATAGGATTTAAAACGTCTGGGCCAGAATTTATACTTCCTCGTTCTGCGATAAAGTGGCACATAATCAGGAAATTGAGTTTTCTTAAAAAATGTTATTTGAAAAAAAAACAGACGAGCTCGAAGCAAAGCAGAGGCCTCTTAATCGAATTAATTGATTTGCAATTTCCTCTAAACTGTGAACTGACAAATGTTGGCCTCCCTGTTGCTGAGCTCTCTCTCTCTGCGCCTTGCCTCCCTCCCGCTACCTGGTTATTGTAGTACAGCACATGAGAAGACAAAGGGATGCCCCACCAGTTTCCAAACTATTTCAGACTAACCATGGTAACGATTCATCGGGGATCTGCCAGTGGTCACCTAAGGATTAAAGGGGAATATACTCATAAACTCTGTTTTCACCATTTCTATTCTTGGACCAAAAAAACACAATACGCCCGAGACACGGCATTAACATCGCTTGCTTGAGAATAAAAAAAAATAACAGATCATCCTCGGATATCAAATCCCATGAATGAAAAAATGAACAATAAGCGGTTGACTTGGGGTCTGTAGCTAGTATCATCTGCACCAGCAGATTGCGGGGAAGAGAAATAAGACACAGTGACTTCACAGGGCCATTATAACACCATGCAGCCCTCTGTGTGTAAAAAAATAGAATTAATCTGAAGCCCAATAGACCCGCGGCTCATTCCTAAGTAGCATGTTTCTGTACAGGGAAAGATTTACCACCCATGGCTCCTTTCGGTGCCGTGTGAAATATGTCAGACCTTTTTCTAACTCTCTCTTGAATACACACACACACACACACACACACGCGCGCGCGCGCACGCATGCCCCAAAACAACAAAAGTGAATGGTTTTCACAAGCAAAAATCCTGTGAAGTCCTCTGAGAGTAGAATGAAACAAGTCTTTTGGAATGTTTGAGTAATCTCCCAAAAGTATTAGTCGTTGTTTAATGGTTTAGCTGTTGTTCTGGCTCCAGTGTATACCTAGTGTTTGGTACCAGGTGTACCCGACTGAAACTGAGGCCTGAACGGGATTATTACAATAATCACAAAAGAACACCGAATGTGGATCAGTGTCAAAAAGTACAGAAAATAAGATTTGGGGAAAAAACAGAACAAGTCTGGCGCTATATTCCTTCTTGGACCACATAAGATCATCAGGGACATTCTCAAACACAAGAACTAAATCTCCTCTCAATGTATTTAATAAATTCCACTTGACATTGGGAGGCTTGGGTGATGTCCTAGCCATTTTTGGAGTCGATTGCATGAGCGAGGAGGAGAGGAGAGTTCCTGTGGATTTGGCCAGTTGGAGGAGCCTCATATCTCTAGCTTGGCAGACGGCAGGCACCGGGGATTTCATGGCTATTTGCCCATCCTGGTTCTTTTCCCTCTTCTTCTGCTTCCCTCAAAGCACCACTTCGGCAGTTTTTCTATTTCTCCTAACCTAACCAATGAGTCTTTTCTTTGATTTACAGTGTGTGTATATATATATATGTGTATATAGTATATATATATTTTTTGTAATAATATTAATTGCTTTATCTTGGCCAGGTCGCCGATTGTAAACGAGAACTTGTTCTCAACTTGCCTACCTGGTTAAATAAAAGTGAAATAAATAAATAAATAAAAATCCTCCTCCAGAGATTTTTTTTAGTAATCAATGTAACCCTTTTACAGGGTTACTTTACAGACGGCTGCAAGCTGATCTGTTATTTGGTGGCCACATCTGCTTTCATGCATACAAATAACTTATCTCCTCTTGTAACGCCTCGCAGACATCACGTGCTAATGTTGTGCCGGAATATCTTGTATGCCTATTCCTCACCTGCGACTATGCAATGAACACCTGACTCCGTAAGATACATAGCAACGTGTAAGCAAACATAAGGCTATGACTTTTAGTAGACTCGCAATAATTGGTTCACATACAAGGCATAACCATGAGAGAGAGAGAGAGAGAGAGAGAGAGAGAGAGAGAGAGAGAGAGAGAGAGAGAGAGAGAGAGAGAGAGAGAGAGAGAGAGAGAGAGAGAGAGAGAGAGAGAGAGAGAGAGAGAGAGAGAGAGAGAGAGAGAGAGAGAGAGAGAGAGAGAGAGAGAGAATAGGTGCGGTATCTCAACCGGGGCAGTTCAGGAACAAAGGAGGAAGAGACAATGAATCTGAGGCTCTTTTATAACCGTCCGAGTTGTTTGGACTCTAAACCCGAGTTGTTGACCACTAGCATCACCATAAAGTTCACTTCCAATCGGACATCAGACCTACAGGATGTTACCACAACAGCGCCACTGCTTCTCAGAGGTGGGACAGAATGGGGGTCGGAGAGATCCTTCAGAATTCCTAAGAAACACATAATCATTCTGTAAAGTCAGGTCGGAGGGCTGGACCGGAACTACACGAATCACAGTATCCTCCTCTTTGCTCTTGTACAGAGAGATGCTAAATGAGACCGAATATGAAATTAGGGAAATACATTATAAAAGGTGCCATGCATGCTTATGACAAGTCTTCAGATGCATTATAACTGCAACGTAGTGCAGTTTAACGGTAGGTTACAAGTGTTACGGAGTATCCCCATTAACTGTGGGTGAAGCCAATGTGATTAAAAAGCTGAACTGAAGAGGTGCAGCGTGTTCTAACGTGGCTGCTGGGCCTCTGGGTGTGTTCCAAATGGCACCCCATTCCCCAGTGCACTACTTTCGAAAGCAGTGCCCCATGTAGGAATTAGGGTGGCCATTTGGTACTCAGCCTGTGTGTACTGGATCATGATCTCTCCTCGCAGCCAAAGGCAGTGTTCAACTGGCCAGCCCAGCGACAGCTGTGTGTCCTGCCTCAACCCACTGCGGTCGTGCGTCTCTCTCTCTCTAGTCTATCTCGTACGTGACCTTTTTGATGTTCTTCACATTTTTCCTGCCCCCCTTTGTAAAACTTCAATTGAAAAGGTTTTTCTTGCTCTGCCCGGATCGGTGAAACGTACTTATAAATACCCTGGCATGCTTTGGCTCAGACCAAACTCGATGGGAAAAAAAGTCACAAATAGTTGCGACCTGTGTTCTCACACAAAGGCAGTGCTGCCGGGGTGTGTTGGAGACCCAGAGACCACAACGCCCACTAATGTAACGTTTGACTGCCAAACCAATACGGAGCGGAGGGAATATTTGGTCTCATCTCCATCTTCCTACACACTCAACGACAGGATGATATCACCCACTATATTCCACCTTTACACAGCTCTGGCTCATAAAACAACCCCTCTTGGCTTAGCTAAGAACTGCAATACCCAAGGTATAATTACACGGTTGAGTAAAGTAAAAATGTCGTCGTCTGTGTGCTTTAACACCCCTGTTCCAAACACTAAAAGAACCAATGGTTCTCCCCCCCCAAAAAAAACAGAGATTCCAAACGAACTGAGAGACAATGGTTTCATTACATTAGTAGGGTTTGGAGAGAATCGAGAGGGAATCGAGAGATAGGACATTGATGGATGAGTAGACGTGTTCCAGACCACTGGACCTCAGTGGCTGGGTTGTTATGTGCTGAGTAACCCCATTTCCTGGCTGCAGTTGACCCTTCCTGCTCCCATCAGCCACTGGACAATAGGCCACTGGTTCCACACCAGGGGTCATGGGAGGTCACGGGAGCTGGATGGGAGGAGGAGGACAGCTAGGCTCAGCTGAGGACTGAGGAAAGGCAGAGCCGTCTTTATTTGTCACAACAAGTATTAACACCTTACCATGAAATGCTAACTTACAAGCCCTTAACCAACAGTGCAGTCCAAGAAAGAGCTAAGAAAATATTTACCAAAAAGGAAAAAGGGGTGGAACGAGTACAGAAATATCCTACTTCCTGCCACCACCATGCTTCTCGGTAGGCATGGTGCTAGGCGGGTGTTGAGCTGTGCCTGGTTTTCTCCAGACACAGTGCTTTGCATTCAGGCCAAAAAAAGGAAAAAATACCAAACCTCTGGGTTGTGTCCCAAATGGAATCATATTCCTTATATAGTGCACTACAGTTGACCATCACTATTCAACATTTGGACATTTTAGTCATTTAGCAGACATTCTTGTCCAGAGCAATTTTACAGGAGCAATTAGGATTAAGTGCCTTGCTGAAGGGCGCATCAACAGATTGTTCACTTAATCAGCTCAGGGATTTGAACCATCCTAGACATTTAGCTTTGGCCTGGCTGTAGTCTCACCACCAAGGCCTGGACAGAAGCACTACTCACATGCTCTGTGGTCTAGACCAGGCCAGAAGTTAGTCTAGTGTTGTGGCATTAGAAATTCTTACATAACTGAATTCTGAATTCTTGTATATCCCTGGCCATTCTAGATGGATTAAATGAGTACTGTCGGAAGCTTTTAGTGAATACAATAATTCAGTCATTTTTCTTTCATGTTTTGAATGAAGTATTGTACTTCGCTACCTTATTAAAACCATCTGTTAAAGAGTACCATTTTTGTAGGCTATCCATAATAGTAGATTTCGAGGTCACAAATAGTTTTACACTCTGGTACAGTAGCTAGCTAAGATAACTAGCTAGCTAGTTATGAATGATCAAAATGTTTCTGAGGATGGCTTTAACACCCAGTATAGCTAGCTATCTATATATTTCAGGGGGGTTTGCTCATTAATTTTGCATTTCCATGATGTTCTGTTGTTGCCTCCAGAGCCAATTTGACATCAGGTATTTTAGCTATATCCAGTGTGCCCTGGCACTACCCATTTGGCCTTGTATGGGTGGGTGAGTGAGTACTTTTTAAATTAGCTTTTTTTTTTTTTTGAGTAGTTTTACTTGAGTAAAATGTCATTCAAGTCACAGTACTTCTACTTGAGTAGGATATTTCTGTACTCGTTCCACCCCTGCCGTTAACGTTGGAAGCAATAATTTATGAAAAAAATGTAAGGAGCGATAACCGTATCTGCCTTGGTCACGGCTTGTTTTTCCGATCAACATTTCCGTACGTGATATTTTGAAATCCTAGTATAACACTAAATTGGGGATATACAGGGCCTTTAGAAAGTCTTCATAATACCTGGACTGAATCCACATTTTGTCGTTACAACCTGAATTCGTCTACACACAATACCCCATAATGAAAAAGTGAATGCATGTTTTTAGTTTTTTTTTTTTGCAAATGTATTGAAAATGAAACACAGAGATATCTGACTTAGATAAGTGTTCACACCCCGTTGCTATGACACTCCAAATTGAGCTAAGGTGCAGCTGGCCGTCCAATGAAACTGAGTAACCGGGAGAGTGGCCAGACGGAAGCCACTCCTGAGAAAAAGGCACATGACAGAAAGACTCTGAGAGCATAAGGCAAAAGAGTATGTGGTCTGATGAGACGAAAAATGTCATTTTTTGGCCTGAATGCAAAGCACTGTGTCTGGAGAAAACCAGGCACAGCTCAACACCCGCCTAGCACCATGCCTGCTGAGAAGCATGGTGGTGGCAGCATCATGGTATGAGGAATGCTTTTCAGATGAAGGGACTGGGAGACTGGTAAGGATAGAGGGAACAATGAATGCAGCCATCTACAGGCAAGTCCTTGAGTAAGAACCTGCTTCAGAGTGCAAGCAACCTTAGACTGGGGCAAAGATTTATTTTCCAACAGGACAATGACCCCAAGCATACAGCCAAAGCAATGCTAAATTGGCTTCAGAATAAGAATGTGAAAGTCCTCGTGTGACCCAGGCAAAGCCCAGACCTGAATCCCATTGAAAATATGTGGAAAGACTTGAAGATTGCTTTTCACCGCCACTCTTCATCTAACTTAACAGAGAAAATCTGCAAGGAAGAAAGGGAGAAAAATCCCCAAATCCAGATGTGCGAAGCTGATGCAAACATATCGAAGGTGACTCAAAGCTGTAATCAAAAGTATTGAATCAGGGGTCTGAATACATATGTAAATGAGATATGATTGGATTTCAAAAACAAAAACATGCCTTCAGTTTGTCATTATGTGCTATTGTGTGCAGGTGGGTGAAACAATAATAATATTGAATCCATTTTGAATTCAGGCTGTAACACATCAAACAGTGGAATAAGTCAAGGGGTATGAATACTTTCTGAAGACACTGAGAGTTTCTTTCCTAAAATGTTATGTATTCATTTTCAGAAATGTTGGCAAATGAGCTTTTACTGTTTAAGTAACTTATGAAACTTCTTTGAAATCTATCGCTTAATGGGTTCATTTCAGAGAGAAACAGTGCACAAAACATTAGGAACATCTGCACTTTCCATGACATACTGTAGACTGACCAGGTGAATCCAGGTGAAAGCTATGGTCCGTTATTGATGTTGCCTGTTAAATCCACTTCAATCAGTGTAGAAGAAGGGGAAGAGGACAAAGAAGAATTTGTAAGCCTTGAGACAATTGAGACATGGATTGTGTATGTGTGCCATTCAGAGGGTGAATGGGCAAGACAAAAAATGTACTGTAAGTGCCTTTGAACAGGGTATGGTAGTAGGTGCCAGGCACACCGGTTTGAGTGGGTCAAGAACTGCAACGCTGCTGGGTTTTTTCCACGCTCAACAGTTTCCCATGTGTATCAAAAATGGTCCACCACCCAAAGGACACCCAACCAACTTGACACAACTGTGGGAAGCATTTGAGTCAACGCTTTTGATACCTTGTAGAGTCCGTGCCCCGACGAATTGAGGCTGTTCTGAGGGCAAACTCAATAGGAAGGCGTTCCTAATGTTTTGTACACTCAGTGTAAGTATCAAATCAAATCAAATTTATTTATATAGCCCTTCGTACATCAGCTGACATCTCAAAGTGCTGTACAGAAACCCAGCCTAAAACCCCAAACAGCAAGCAATGCAGGTGTAGAAGCACGGTGGCTAGGAAAAACTCCCTAGAAAGGCCAAAACCTAGGAAGAAACCTAGAGAGGAACCAGGCTATGTGGGGTGGCCAGTCCTCTTCTGGCTGTGCCGGGTGGAGATTATAACAGAACATGGCCAAGATGTTCAAATGTTCATAAATGACCAGCATGGTCCAATAATAATAAGGCAGAACAGTTGAAACTGGAGCAGCAGCACGGTCAGGTGGACTGGGGACAGCAAGGAGTCATCATGTCAGGTAGTCCTGGGGCATGGTCCTAGGGCTCAGGTCAGTTGAAAACTGGAGCAGCAGCACGGCCAGGTGGACTGGGGACAGCAAGGAGTCATAATGTCAGGTAGTCCTGGGGCATGGTCCTAGGGCTCAGGTCCTCCGAGAGAGAGAAAGAGAGAAGGAGAGAATTAGAGAACGCACACTTAGATTCACACAGGACACCGAATAGGACAGGAGAAGTACTCCAGATATAACAAACTGACCCTAGCCCCCCGACACATAAACTACTGCAGCATAAATACTGGAGGCTGAGACAGGAGGGGTCAGGAGACACTGTGGCCCCATCCGAGGATACCCCCGGACAGGGCCAAACAGGAAGGATATAACCCCACCCACTTTGCCAAAGCACAGCCCCCACACCACTAGAGGGATATCTTCAACCACCACAAGTAGTACTGCTAGGGTTTCCACAGTTAAATGTAACAAATAACTACATTTTGAATGAAGAACTGAACAAAAATGTTTAACAAATCTGTCAATACAGTAATACAAGATCTGTATGTAAAACATTCACATTTGACATTTTAGTAATTTAGTAGATGCTCTTATCCAGGTTGACTTACAGTTAATGCATTCATGTTAAGATAGCTACGTGACACAACCACATTTCACAGTCAAATATACAGTATACAAACATTATATTCCAGCTAAACAAGGGATATATAGCATTTTGCAACAACACAAAAACGTTTTAATACACACCCCAAAAAATACACACACATGAAGGTACCCATAAGCAGTGATTTTTTATGAAAAAACACAAATGTGATTTCCTAATGTTTTTGATAATTGCACAGTTCAACCTTTTGCATATCCTCATATCCAGAAACTCACAATGTATTATTTTTGCAGAACAGCTACAATTAACCCCTTTCGACCCCCTAGCAGGACCTATAATTTGTGCACATTGCCTCCAATGTTGTTTTAGGCACTAATCCAAATCCACCGAAAAGGTATGTGGTTTTTGCAAAAAGTATAAACAGCCATTTCATTTTACTCCCACGTCTCTCTCGGACAGTTGTCTCTCTGCTCTTCTCCACCTTGCCAACTCTAACTCTGTGTCCCCAATGGCACCCTATTCCCTATTTTAGTGCACCTCCTTTGACCACGTCCCTTGGACTCTGGTCAAAAGTAGTGCACTATCTATAGGGAATAGGTTGCCATTTGGGAGTCACTTCTATGTCCCGAGCCCAAGAAAAGCACACATAAAACACTTTGGGGAAATCAAAAACGAAGGGGTGGAACTGGATCAAAAAAAGGTTACAATAAGAACCTAGGAACAAGCCAAAGTCTAGTTTAAACACAGCCCACAACACTGGTCTGGCACAGTCCTGCAAAAGACAACATAAGAGGAGAGGTTTGGGCGGTATGACCATGTGTTCCTTCTGCTGTGTTTTGTCCCAAAAGGCACCCTGTTCCCTACATTGTGATCTACTGTCTCTGGTCAAAAGTTGTGCACCACATAGGGAATAGTATGCCATTTGGGATGCAGACTCAGTTTTCCATTGTCTGTCTGAAGGTGATTTGCTCAGACATTAATCAATTACAGTTTTTTTCAATTGCTTATGAAGCTATTTTCACAAGTGTGTGGTGAATTTTTGAACTCTCATTACAAAACTCCAAACTGATAACACTTGTAACGCAGCAAGTCTTATATTCGAAACCTTTTATTGTGCATTCACACAACCATTGAATCAAAATACACTATATAGGCCTATACGAAGGTATGAGGACACCACTTCAAGTTAGTGGATTCGGCTATTTCAGCCACACCAGTTGCTGACAGGTGTATAAAATCGAGTACACGGCCATGCAATCTCCAAAGACAAATATTGACAGTAGAATGGCCTTACTGAAGGTTTTAGTGACTTTCAAAGTGGCACCGTCATAGGATGCCACCTTTCCAACAAGTCAAGTCGTCAAATTTCTGCCCTGCTAGACCTGCCCAGGTCAACTGTAAGTGCTGTTATTGTGAAGTAGGAACTTCTAGGAGCAACAACGGCTCAGCTTCGAAGTGGTGGGCCACATAAGCTCAGAGAACGGGACTGCCGAGTGCTGAAGAGTGTAACAATCATCTGTTCTCGGTTGCAACACTCACTACCAATTTCCAAACTGCCTCTGGAAGCAAAGTCAGCACAATAACTGTTAGTCGGGAGCTTCATGAAATGGGTTTCCATGGCCGAGCAGCCGCAGATCCCCATGCGCAATACCAAGCGTCAGCTGGAGGGGTGTAAAGCTCACCATTATTGGACTCTGGAGCAGTGGAAACAAGTTCTCAGGAGTGATGAATCAAGCTTCACCATCTGGCAGTCCGACAGACTAATCTGGGTTAGGTGGATGCCATGATAACGCTACCCGCCCCAATGCATAATGCCAACTATAAAGTTTGGTGGAGGAGGAATAATGGTCTGGGGCTGTTTTTCTTGGTTCGGCCTAGTCTTCTTAGTTCCAGTGAAGAGAAATCTTAATGCCACAGGATACAATGACATTCGAGACGATTCTGTGCTTCCAACTTTGTGGCAACAGTTTCCTGTTTCAGCATGACAATGCCGCCATGCAAAAAAGTGAGGTCCATACAGAAATGGTTTGTTGAGATCAGTGTGGAAGAACTTGACTGGCCTGCACAGAGCCCTGACCTCAACCCCATCGAACACCTTTGGGGTTATAGGGACTGCGAGCCAGGCCTAATCCCCCAACAAATAGCCCCTTGAATGCAGTATGCTACAGTACTGTAAATTACAGAAATCGAAATTGACCCATCACATTTTTTTACATCTAATTTCCATCATTTCTATCCCATGTGTAATCAAAGGTGTGATCATTGAAGCCATATTTTACAATAATTGATGCAAAAAAATATATTGTTCAGATATAATTACAACTTAGGTGTACTGTAATCAAATGAAGCAAATTAAATGAACAAAAGAAACATAGCGTTTAGCAGGCACTAGTTTGCATCAAGCCCGTCTTGAGCATCTGGACATAGGTTCTTATCGACATGTCCTCATTGTTCATGCGCCTGGGGAGAAACCTTTGTGCATTGCAAATCCAAGCCTCATACACTGTAGGTCTGGATTGATGTCATCGCATGCCTCATCCATGGCCTGGAGGAGGGTGGCAATCGAACGCCTCCACCTGTATTGTATTTTTACAGTATTGTATTGTATTGTATTTATATAGTGTATTTTAACAGTATTGTATTGTATTTATGTATTGTAGTGGTCCGGTGCTGCTCAGTTAGTAAGAGGGTGGCACTAGCAACACCAGAGTTGTGTGTTCGATTCCCGTTGGGGTCACATACAAAAATGTGTGGACTCACTGTTGTCACTTTGTAGAAAAGTGTCTGCTATGTAAATGGGATATATTACGGTATTACAGTACTGTATTAGACAATGCAATTTTAGTAAAGCAGTGTGAAAAAAAGAGCCCAGCAACATTATTATGGATACCTGTTATCTGTATAGGGGATGCACTACATACAGTACATGTACATCTCTGATGTCAATTGATTTTTAAAAAATCATAATAGTCATAATGGTACAGTATATACCTGACATGTTTAGATTTTACAGACATACATTTTCATTACGTATTATAGTTCTCAAAATCTGTAGCAGACAAACCTGTATAAAAATCTATGGGCTTACCAAATGGTTCAGGGATCATCAATTAAGGAGCAGTCGGATTAAGTAATAGTATAAATGTATTTTAACAAATGAGAGGGAAATGATGTCAAAAGTAATGTGAGCATTGCATTGTGAAAGGTAATCACTTTATATGAACATGTATTGCAATGTGAAACAATCACGTTTCAATGAAACACTGATTACGTTTGAAAAAGAGATTTGATGTGTTGTACTTAGCCAATTGAAAATGTGCTCGGTTTTGAAACGACTGTCTTTTTGATGATCTGTTCTGGTCGTGAAAACGTACCACATACTTGTACAAATTGCAGCAAAGCGATTGAAAAAAACGATATCTTGGAGAACAACGTCAATATCACATTTTGGAAACTGCTTGCTGCAGAAAACGTGACCGACCCATTGCTGCACGACGAGTAAACACAGACTGCACACGCCAGCAAAGCACTAGGAAGGAGAGCTGGGGAGGGAGAGCGAAGGCTGTACAAATCCACACTGACAGATTCACTGCTACCTGGGCCTTATTGGTCACGTCAATGTTTACATCGTCTTAGACTGACACATAACTGCTTCTGGCAGACGTGTAGTAGGGCCAAATTCCGTACGTCTCGGTGAATACGCTCCCCTCCCCCACGTTTCACTTGTCATGAGGAGAATGTGTGTCGGAGGGAGGTCAGCACTGTTTCACCTGGTTAAAAGACACTTAGCGCAGTTGGCAGGGTTGTCGGTAAGACGGTGAGCACAGCACATCACACCACACGGCAGGAGAGGAGAGAATCTAGCCCGGGGACCCAGAGCGAGTGAGATAGTGAGGAGCTGAACTGAGCTCACCTTACATCAACAGTACAGGAACAAGACAAGCAGGCCAAGGCCCATGTAGGAGTGCTGATCTAGGATCAGTTGCCCTCTGTCCATACTTGTATATAATTCATCATGATCTAAAAGGCTAGACTGATTTTATATCAGTATTCCGGGCTTCTACACCTGCATTGCTTGCTGTTTGGGGTTTTAGGCTAGGTTTCAGTACAGCAATTTGTGACATCAGCTGATGTAAGAAGGGCTTTATAAATCAATTTGATTGACTGATTGATTACGAGACTCAGGTCCTTTTCCTCTAAAACGAAGTAGACGTTCAGAGAGGTAAAAGTTACACTTAGTTGTTTCACATTATCAGAAACACTTTAACAATCAGGCACCCCATCTGAAGGAGGAATTCATAGTTAAAAGTCTTTCATATTCCCACACACAGACCGACTCTACCATTGTTCTTTCCGATGCCAGCCAATTGAGATTTGTCTGTCGGAGTTTAAAAAAAACACAAGGTATTTAATGCAACGCTCTCCTTCATTTATTGTTTCTTTTGATGGAATTCTCTTCAAAGCAACCACTCCTTGCATCTGTAGATCTGGGCTGAGGGCTCAACCCCCTTACTTCAGATCTGTCACTTGGTGGAGCACCCACCACGATCAACCCATCAGCCCACCTCATTTGCATGCCGAGGTACTTTACCTTGAGGAACTGAAGTATCAGAACGTATTAACAACACCGAGAAAACAGGAGATTCTCCTCAAACACGCCTGGAATATTCCTCTCCCCAGGAGACTAAACAGCAGCAGAAATAACTTGAGTAGTAAGTATTAATGCAGTCTCTTTGATGTCTGCTTCTCTTCTCACAGTCCTGTTATCCCCATTAACATTTTAACTGAAACATCACATTTGTCAGAATTAAATTGTGCATCTAAGATAGAAGTGGAGCACGGTATGTGTCTATCACTGAGGCGAAGCGGGGAAGGGGAGAAAGAGCAAAAGGCCCAATTAGAATTGTTTTTGAACTGGAGTGTGTTCAAAAAGGAGAGGAGAGAGAGAGAGAGAGAGGTGTGCAGAAAGAGTGGTATGACACATTAACCTAGCCCCCTCCAGTGGCCATTTAGAGCACCCGTTCAACGTCTTCAATAAACCAATGATACCACACCTATTACAAGGCAAAGCACCATTAAATGATTAATCGATCAACCACTATTAGCATTGTTTTCTTGATTTAAGACTGCTCACTTTCTTAAAAAATAAAAACAATAACAGTCGTATCAAAACTGTGAGTAGGAGCCGCTCCGGTGATTCATATTCACAGTATGTTGAAATGATTTATCCATTTTCATGTATTCATCTTTGATCTCCTAAGAGATGATCAACTTGTTAATGACATGTGAATAGGAGGGAGGACCATTACGCCTGTAAGCAAGTGGAAGTATTATAAACATGACAGCTTTGCACACTCTTGGCATTCTCTCAAGCAGCTTCACCTGGAATGCTTTTCCAACAGTCTCAAAGGAGTTCCACATATGCTGTGCACTTGTTAGCTGCTTTTCATTCACTCTGCGGTCCAACTCATCTCAAACCATCTCAATTGGGTTGAGGTCAGGTGATTGTGGAGGCCAGGTCATCTGATGCAGCACTCCATCACTCTCATTCTTGGTCAAATAGCTCTTACACAGCCTGGAGGTATGTTGGGTCATTGTCCTGTTGAAAAACAAATGATAGTCCCACTAAGCCCAAACCAGATGGGATGGTGTACCACTGCAGAATGCTGGTTAAATGTGCCTTGAATTCTAAATAAATCACTGACAATGTCACCAGGAAAGCGCCCTCACACAATCACACCTCCTCCTCCATGCTCCACGGTGGGAACCACACATGCGGAGATCATCCTACCACAAAGACACGGCAGTTGGAACCAAAAATCTCAAATCTGGACTCATCAGCCCAAAGGACAGATGTCCACCGGTCTAATGTCCATTGCTCATGTTTCTTGGCCCAAGCAAGTCTCTTCTTATTATTGGTGTCCTTTAGTAGTGGTGTCTTTGCAGCAAAGCCTGATTCACACAGTCTCCTCTGAACAGTTGATGTTGAGATGTGTTTGTAACTTGAACTCTGAAGCATTTACTGTATTTTGAATGCAATTTCTGAGGTGCAGGTAACTCTAACGAACTTATCCTCTGCAGCAGAGGTAACTCTGGGTCTTCTTTTCCTGTGGCGGTCCTCATGAGAGCCAGTTTCATCATAGCGCTTGATGGTTTTTGCAACTGCACTTAAAGTAATGATGGACTGTCGTTTCTCTTTGCTTATTTGAGCTGTTCTTGCCATAATATGGACTTGGTCTTTTACCAAATAGGGCTATCTTCTGTATACCACCCCTACATTGTCACAACACACCTGATTGGCTCAAACACATTAAGGAGGAAAGAAATAATAAAAATAAAGAAAAACCCTTGAATGAGTAGGTGTGTCAAAACTTTTGGCTGGTAATATAGTTCTAACACCAAGTAAAATGTTATAATACAAGAGTCAAGTTACTGTAAAAGGCACATTGGTGATGCACTAGCATAGGAAACACAGTTCTTGTTCCATGACTAATATTTAGCAATTAATCACTTGATTAATATGGTTTTAAACACACAATGAGACAGTGACAAATTACATTAGCACATTTGCGATCGCGAAAACGATAATTGCTCAACGAACATCTCATTTGTCAAAGGGGGAGGCAGGGAAACGTCGGCATTCCACAGGTTTAACCGTAGTTCACTCCCATAAAATGGTGCAATCATAATAATAGCAAATGGAATTGTAATATATATTAGATGGCGGCTAAGTCCGTTCCGTTATGTCTCGATACGTTCCTTACAGTTTCAATACTGACAGCCTTCAATAAGAAAGTCACTCTGCTATCACATCACATATGTCAGCCACCAGGAAATGGCCGTAGTTTCAACTCTGAGACCACTAGGATTATGATAAAGGGTTTAGGATGAGGACCTCGACACCGTTGGTGTGAAAACAGTGCTGCTACAGTGCAGCACACCGACACTTTGGCCTAGAAAGGACACCATACAATTGACCTGATAACTCGGACAGCAGTCCTACACATAACACTAAGAATACAGGTTGCAATAGAAGCGCAAGCCTGTTTAACAACGGGTCTTACGGTCAAATAAACATCATCATGAATCTCAGCATAATTATAACAGAAACAAGGTCATACTGAAGGAGTGCAGCTACGTTTGTTCAAGTTGTGATGTGATGATATGGGAGAGAGAGAGAGATCAAGGTCTCCGTGTCATGGAAGTTCTAGACGCTGTGGCCCTAGCCCAGCGGAGAGCCCTGGTGACTAGGGTAGAGGGGGCTGCTATGAGCCTAAGGTCCCCTGGTACTCTGTTAATGAGCTTTGCTACCGCTCCTACCATGTTTCATTCTCTTTCTCAAGAACGCACACACACACACACACACACACACACACACAGACTCAAGGCACAGCAGCACTCTTTAGCATACATCTGTATGCATGCACACCCCACACGGGCAATCTCCCAATCTCCATTGGCTGAGGGTTATACACAAGAGTGCGGCAAATAAGATTTTCTACAATTACCAACACTTACACTGCAATGGCCAATAACGTCTTCCTGAGAAAGAAACAAATTGAATTCGTTTTTATTCCAGTCAAAGAAATAAACGTCCCATAATTGCCCCGAAGAAAAATTTGCAAACTGTATCATTTTTGGGTCCATTTTGACTAATGATATTGTAATAAGATGCTTTGCAATAGACTTCAGATGGAAAAAAATATAATTACATGCATTAGTTTGTCTAAGCATTTATAAGATCACAAATCCATCAGTTTTTCAGAGCCCAT
This sequence comes from Oncorhynchus mykiss, assembly GCF_013265735.2. Taxonomy (NCBI): domain Eukaryota; kingdom Metazoa; phylum Chordata; class Actinopteri; order Salmoniformes; family Salmonidae; genus Oncorhynchus; species Oncorhynchus mykiss. Next base: position 24,229,490 of record NC_048571.1, read on the forward strand.
CTTGGAATCCATACATCACTGTCAGAGCTGGTTTGATGATGGAGAATGTGTTCATTTGTTAGCTTAGTTGAAAAGATGTGGCTCACATTCATTTAGCCTGGAATAGAGAAGAATAGTTATGACAGCACCATTATAAAATGCAAAGGTTTCAGACAATACACTTTCCCTTTTGGCAACTTCATAAAATGTTGCATTTGGATGATTACAAGCAATGGGAATATGAATGTTCTGGGCACTATATTACTACAGATTTATTACTACCAATTCAATTATACATCACCAATACTGCCACTGCTTCTGCTAATACTTCTACAGTAGTAGTACTACTATACAAATCATATTTATTTGTAATAATAATATTAGTATTTATAATAACTAATGACAACAATGTGTATTGTCAGCAAACATTTGACCGTTGCAAACATCTAACTGATGTTTTCTAATAGACCCAAGTCAAATATTTGACCTTATTGTACAGCTGTAATTGCATTTACATTGGCAGGTTAAGGGAGCAAAACTGCTTTTTGCAGACTTACCTAATGCAATGTGAATATTACAACATCCCCACCCACCTCTTACCCCATTGCCTGCCCTACACAAATTGTATCAGATACTGTTCTGCCATTGCCATTACTCTGCAGCAGAAAAGAGCCATCTCAGAACACAAGCACTGATGACATCACGTCCGGTTGACCTTTTGGACCTCTCCACTGGCTTTGGCAGATCTCCAGAACACACATTCACCGACACACACAGACACACACATACAAACTCTCCTCTCCTGTCGTTAAACCATGGTGAATTACATACACCAAAGACCCAGTCACAGACACTCAGTTCTGCATTTCATTTGTGACAGCCGGTTCTCCTGTGTAGGATATAAAGGGAGTCTCCTGTGCATATAGGTCCTGTGTGGGATGTTGAATGTGTCTTCTGTTACATCAGTTATTACTTGTGATCAGGAAGAACGTTGATTGACGATTTACAGTTGTAAAATTAAGCGTGACACACTATGAAATCCAGGATGAACCTGAAATTCAAATGACGGCATGGATTAAAATGTTTTAAGTTATAGCCTACACATATATATATATATACATATATATACACTATCGTCATTTCTAGTAATAAAGAATTGGTTAAAATAATGTTGTAGGGGTGACTCATTTATGGCACCATACCATATTATAAGGTAGGTGCACTGTAATAATATATATACAGTTGAAGGCGGAAGTTTACATACACTTAGGTTGGAATCAGTAAAACTAGTTTTTCAACACTTCCACAAATTTCTTGTTAACAAACTATAGTTTTGGAAAGTCGGTTAGGACATCTACTTTTAATTTTCCCAACAATTGTTTACAGACAGATTATTTCACTTATGTATCACAATTCAGGGTCAGAAGGGGTCAGAAGTTTACATTCACTACATTGACTATGCCTTTTAACAGCTTGGAAAAATCCAGAAAATGATGTCATGGCTTTAGAAGCTTCTGATGGGCTAATTGACATAATTTGAGTCAATTGGAGGTGTACCTGTGGATGTATTTCAAGGCCTACCTTCAAACTCAGTGCCTCTTTGCTTGACATCATGGGACAATCCAAAGAAATTAGCCAAGACCTCAGAAAAACAATTGTAGACCTCCACAAGTCTGGTTCATCCTTGGGAGAAATTTCCAAACGCCTGAAGGTACTACGTTCATCTGTACAAACAATAGTATGCAAGTATAAACACCATGGGACCACGCAGCTGTCATACCGCTCAGGAAGGAGACGCGTTCTGTCTCCCAGAGATGAACGTACTTTGGTGTGAAAAGTGCAAATCAATCCCAGAACAACAGCAAAGGGCCTTGTAAAGATGCTGGAGGAAGCAGGTACAAAAGTATCCACAGTAAAACGAGTCCTATATCGACATAACCTGAAAGGCCACTCGGCAAGGAAGAAGCCACTGCTCCATTAACCATTAACTACGGTTTTCAACTGCACACGGGGACAAAGATTGTACTTTTTGGAGAAATGTCCTCTGGTCTGATGAAACAAAAATACAACTGTTTGTCCATAATGACCATTGTTATGTTTGGAGGAAAAAGGGGGAGGCTTGCAAGCTGAAGAACACCATCCCAACCGTGAAGCACGGGGGTGGCAGCATCATGTTGTGGGGGTGCTTTGCTGCAGGAGGGACTGGTGCACTTCACAAAATAGATGGTATAATGAGGCAGGACAGTTATGTGGATATATTGAGGCAACATCTCAAGACATCAGTCAAGAAATTAAAGCTTGGTCGCAAATGGGTCTTCCAAATGGACAATGACTGGCTTTTCTTTCAAAAACAAGGACATTTCTAAGTGACCCAAAACTTTTGAACGGTAGTATATATACAGTGCCTTGCGAAAGTATTCGGCCCCCTTGAACTTTGCGACCTTTTGCCACATTTCAGGCTTCAAACATAAAGATATAAAACTGTATTTTTTTGTGAAGAATCAACAACAAGTGGGACACAATAATGAAGTGGAACGACATTTATTGGATATTTCAAACTTTTTTAACAAATCATAAAATGAAAAATTGGGCGTGCAAAATTATTCAGCCCCCTTAAGTTAATACTTTGTAGCGCCACCTTTTGCTGCGATTACAGCTGTAAGTCGCTTGGGGTATGTCTCTATCAGTTTTGCACATCGAGAGACTGAATTTTTTTCCCATTCCTCCTTGCAAAACAGCTCGAGATCAGTGAGGTTGGATGGAGAGCATTTGTGAACAGCAGTTTTCAGTTCTTTCCACAGATTCTCGATTGGATTCAGGACTGGACTTTGAGTTGGCCATTCTAACACCTGGATATGAACCATTCCATTGTAGATTTTGCTTTATGTTTTGGATCATTGTCTTGTTGGAAGACAAATCTCCGTCCTAGTCTCAGGTCTTTTGCAGACTCCATCAGGTTTTCTTCCAGAATGGTCCTGTATTTGGCTCCATCCATCTTCCCATCAATTTTAACCATCTTCCCTGTCCCTGCTGAAGAAAAGCAGGCCCAAACCATGATGCTGCCACCACCATGTTTGACAGTGGGGATGGTGTGTTCAGCTGTGTTGCTTTTACGCCAAACATAACGTTTTGCATTGTTGCCAAAAAGTTCAATTTTGGTTTCATCTGACCAGAGCACCTTCTTCCACATGTTTGGTGTGTCTCCCAGGTGGCTTGTGGCAAACTTTAAACAACACTTTTTATGGATATCTTTAAGAAATGGCTTTCTTCTTGCCACTCTTCCATAAAGGCCAGATTTGTGCAATATACGACTGATTGTTGTCCTATGGACAGAGTCTCCCACCTCAGCTGTAGATCTCTGCAGTTCATCCAGAGTGATCACGGGCCTCTTGGCTGCATCTCTGATCAGTCTTCTCCTTGTATGAGCTGAAAGTTTAGAGGGACGGCCAGGTCTTGGTAGATTTGCAGTGGTCTGATACTCCTTCCATTTCAATATTATCGCTTGCACAGTGCTCCTTGGGATGTTTAAAGCTTGGGAAATCTTTTTGTATCCAAATCCGGCTTTAAACTTCTTCACAACAGTATCTCGGACCTGCCTGGTGTGTTCCTTGTTCTTCATGATGCTCTCTGCGCTTTTAACGGACCTCTGAGACTATCACAGTGCAGGTGCATTTATACGGAGACTTGATTACACACAGGTGGATTGTATTTATCATCATTAGTCATTTAGGTCAACATTGGATCATTCAGAGATCCTCACTGAACTTCTGGAGAGTTTGCTGCACTGAAAGTAAAGGGGCTGAATAATTTTGCACGCCCAATTTTTCAGTTTTTGATTTGTTAAAAAAGTTTGAAATATCCAATAAATGTCGTTCCACTTCACGATTGTGTCCCACTTGTTGTTGATTCTTCACAAAAAAATACAGTTTTATATCTTTATGTTTGAAGCCTGATTTGTGGCAAAAGGTCGCAAAGTTCAAGGGGGCCGAATACTTTCGCAATGCACTGTATATATAAAATACACACAGTATATTTGTAAATACACACAGTATATTTGCCTGTACAATATACATCCTTCTGAATAACAAAACACCCAACCAATATCACAAAACACTTGGTAAAACGTGTCCACAAGATTACGTCAATCAAAGGTCATGTTATCCTCGTTTTATATAATGGCTTACGAGCGAGTGACAAGGCAAATGCAATTAAAAATAAGACATTTGCAGTAATTTCTCTTAGGAAGCCCATGAAAACCTGACGCTGTTGTGTCGTGTGCAGCCTGAACACTCACCATTATGGTTTTCAGGCATGGCGTCTCAAACTCTTAATGGACATTAAACACTGAAACAGAAGAAATACACAAGTGCAATTGAGTTAGCAGGCACTTACTGGGAGAATGTTCCCAATACATTTGCGTAACAACACATAAATGTCACAGAGATTACATGTCATTAGCAAGGGGGTATGGATTCCCTTTCTTAAGTTTAATGGTATCTTTTTAAAAACATGTCTATAGGACAGTGTTTATAAATCATGTCCAAGTTTCATTGGCCTCTACACCAAGAAACATGCTCATTCAATTGTACATTTCAAACCAAGCAAACCTCCATTTTGATTTCCTTTTGCCGTCATCTCATTAGCTTTGTGAAGATGTTGGGTTGAGTAGTTGCCAGTGTCTTCCATTCATGACGCTAGTTCAAACTCTACTTTCCCCGTACAGTAGATGCATCTTTCCCCCCCCGAGTGTCATATTTAACACTTTCAAATCAAAAACCTGATTTTCAGTGGTGACCCCTCCCCTGACATGGGCTATGTTTTTTTTTTTATTGTCGTGTGATATCGATATCTACATTATGAACCATTAAGGGTTGCACATTTTCCTCAACACTATGCTTAGGTCTACCACAGAAAAATGTGAAACAAAATCTGCATTATTTCCAAAGTCATGAATCTTTTACTGGGAGCAATCAAGCACAGCGTTCAGAGGGAAGTGGTGGTTATGAACTGCTCGGTCAGAAACTATAGGGGACAAACTCCCCCTACTGGTCGTAATGAGAAAATGTTGTTTCACTCGCCCGCCTCTTGGCAAAATGGACTTTCAGAGCAAAAAAAAAATGAAGATATAATATCAGATGTATTTTTGGGATTGGGGAAAGTCTCCATGCATATGAAAGACGCACACAATCCATAATTTGACATTAAACCGACACTTGAGTAAGTGTTATTGTTGATGAGCTTAGTTCTAAAAAAAAATCTAACTGTGGACTTTATTCGAGGAGACCTATGCACATCAAATGAAGTGTCAGCCTTATCTTCGAAACGGAGACTGTGTCCATTGGACGTGTTCAAACACATAAGAAAAAGATGAGAAAGACCATCAACTCGAGCAATATTCGGTCTACAACAGAATCCTGTTCTCTATCTCTTCAACTAACCACTTCTCCATTCGTTTGAAATTCAAAAAGGTTGCAACCAAAATACAGCAGCGATCTAGATTAAACCAGTTGTAATCCACACACACACACACACACACACACACACACACACACACACACACACACACACAGGCCACATCAGGGATATTAACTAAAGCAAATTGCCTTGATTCACTAGAGTGTGTCTCCGTCAGTAGTAGCATAGGCCTATTGCCAAGTGATTAAGGTCATACAGCAACAGCTATAACTGCCTGGGAGTACTTTCCCTTCGAATCTAAGGCATTTGATTTATCACATTTTGAAAGCCATGTCATGTTATTACTTCCGTAGTATGACCTGGGATGAAATAATACGCTGAACTGCGAGGAGCCCAAACATTGGCCCCCCGTCTCTGAGACACATACTGTATAGTAGTGTCACAACCCACAGAGACTATGCATCCCAAATGGCACCCTATTCCTTAGTGATGGGGGGAATAATACATATCGCAATATTCTTTTTTTTACGATATTATATCAATACTTTGACTCCGGTATTTTTCATCCTATAGCTATAGTTCTAAATCTTATTTTTAAATAGTGAGCCAACATGTTTCCAGCACTTTAATCTCCAGGAATGATTCAAACAAATGTTCTCATGATCTGTCTTGTCTCTCTGCTGCAGAGACATAGTTAGCAAAATTTTTGGAACATCAAATCGCAATAGAATCACAGTATCGAATCACAATACATATAGAATCGGGAGAATCGCAATACATATTGTTTCGGCTCCTAAATTCCGTGATAATATAGTATGGTTGCAAGTTCAAATCCCCGAGCTGACAAGGTACAAATCTGTCGTTCTGCCCCTGAACAGGCAGTTAACCCACTGTTCCTAGGCCGTCATTGAAAATAAGAATTTGTTCTTAACTGACTTGCCTGGTTAAATAAAGGTAAAATTAAATTTTTTTAAATGGTGAGGTCCCTGGCAATTCCCATCTCTATTCCCTAGAGTGCCCTATTTTTAACCATGGAGCCCTATGGGCCCTGGGCAGAAGTAGTACACTATAAAGCTTGGATCATCAACTAGATTCAGCAGCGGGGTGGTTTTTTCTGGAGCGGATGGTCAGGGGGCTGGAACATAATTGCAAATTATTTGTAAACTGTAAATCACAAGAAGACCAGACAGATATCATATTTGACTAAAACACAATCATTTAAAATCTTGCTTATATTTGTATAAGATCACATATATCTCTCTATTATGCGTTGGAATGTTTTTTTTTTTTTGTGTAATTCTCACTTACAGCTGATTTGCTGGTGTTTTTACAATCTTCTAGGTCCAAGAGTAAAAATTTTAAAAACACTTCTTTTTTTTTTTGCTCAGAAAACTTGGGTGGCCAAATAAAAACTGCCAGTTGGGTAACCCTGCATAAAGAGTCCCAAATGCCACACTATGACTGTTCCCTATATAGTGCACTATTTTGACCAGAGCCCTATGAACCCTGGTCAAAAGTATTACACTACATAGGGAATAAGGTGCCATTTGAGACACATTCTTGGCCTCCATGGCTGCTGTTTAAATGTTTAGATGCTAGTCAGACGTTAACTGCTTCTACCACATCAGCAAGTGTTCCTTTCCAGGCAGCTCCTCCTGCATGATTCATGAAATACTGGTAAAGAGCTAATTGTTGAAATTAATTTGCATAAATGACTAAGCAAGAGATAACAGAATTACATCTGCACTTTTCTGGCATGGGTTCAACCACAATGCTAGAGATATGGGCCCACAGCCGCCCCAGCCCACCCAACAGCCAGCTGCTTCAAGACAGGCATCCTTTGCCAGAAATTAAAAGCCACAAACATTAATTAATATACTTTTTGTTACGTTAATTTGCACCAAAAGGTTCAAGATTGAGTGAAGGAAGGGAGGGGTAGAGAGAGAGAAAAAAAATGCTGAGAAGACGAGGAACCAGGGACGGGATAATTTGAATAAATTAGTTGGATGCAACATTTTTTAACAGCTGAAAAGTGTTTTGAAATGGGGGTAAAGATGGGGGAGGATAATCGGCGTGGAGAAGTTACATTTTGACAAGGCCATTAATCTCCATGACAATGTAGCTGTTACAATTAGAGGTATTAAGTCCCAGTGCAGCGGCGTTATCCATCACACAGCGTTATAGCAGCCCATCTGTCACGGCTCAAGTCAAATGGTGAAGGCTGTCCCTGAGGTTGCAGGACTGAGGAACCACGGAACAATAGAAGCCAAGCCCTGGGAATTCCGGAATACGTCGGAACATTCTGTAGGGGCGTGCCAGAGTCAACGAGTGTTCCTAAGGAGCATGAACATCAATTCATCTCTCTCTCTCTCTCTCTCTCTCTCTCTCTCTCTCTCTCTCTCTCTCTCTCTCTCTCTCTCTCTCTCTCTCTCTCTCTCTCTCTCTCTCTCTCTCTCTCTCTCTCTCTCTCTCTCTCTCTCTCTCTCTCTCTCTCTCTCTCTCTCTCTCTCTCTCTCTCTCTCTCTCTCTCTCTCTCTCTCTCTCTCTCTCTCTCTCTCTCTCTCTCTCTCTCTCTCTCTCTCTCTCTCTCTCTCTCTCTCTCTCTCTCTCTCTCTCTCTCTCTCTCTCTCTCTCTCTCTCGTGCTTGTCAATTGAGAGTGTTATCTATATGCTTAGGCCTAATGAGCCATCTCAAACTTATCTAGTGAGATATGGGCACTCGGCAGTGATTAAAGGGACTGCTGATCTGACTGAGGTTTTATACAGGGGCCTCTCACTTAGGCCTAAAGCTGTGGCTTGGTGGACAACATACTAAGATCCCCATCCAAGCTTTCAGACGATATTGATGTCTAGCCACCAGGAAGATAAAAGTGGATCTTATGCAATAGGCATTCATAATAGTCATACATTACCAATACACTACCAGTACAGCATATGTTACCCATACATTATCCATGCTAAGCCTCACTGTCAGCCAAAGTTCATGATCACCCATCCAGGCTAACTATTTTATTGCCTGGCTAGTCTGATGGATGGGAGAAAAGTAGGGAGCCATTTGTCCTCTCCCTCCTTTCCATCTGTCTGAAAGGGAAATCAATGAGTCTAGCGCTGGGGGCTATCATTTATGTTCGCTTTTGTATGTCCCTCTCTCCCACGTCCCACGTCCCAGCGATGGCTCACCTGGGTCCGGTACATCTTGTGTTTTATACATCATGTTTATATCACCCCTGAGAGTGGAGGAGAGGAGAGAAAAACACCCTGACGAGAAATTGTAATGTTTCCTTTCATGTCCACAGCTGACAGAGTCACGCCATCTCCTGCAGTAGTTGTTGGAGCAGGTGTGTTAAAAAGTGTAGGCCGTGTTACTCAACAACAACAAAAAACGCTGGATTACACCTCCTACAGTGGTTCATTTGTGAATCCAAAAGACGAAGGTGTGCCACCGCGTTTGTTCTGCGTCTTTCGTCCCTCTGCCTCTGTGTTGGCTAACGTATGCCAGGCAATGTTTACATCCCAAATGGCACCCTATTCCCTACGTTAGTGCACCACTTTTGTCCGGGGGGGGGGGGGGGCTCATCTCTGCTCTTGTCAAAAGTAGTGCACTACACGGAGAATGGGGCGCCACATTTGGGACGCGCCCAGTCTCATATCAACGTCTTCCCTCTTGATTGTGGCTGCTGCCAATTAGCCCGCCGCGAGGCACCAGCAGTCCATCCATCAGTCCTAAAGGTTCCTTGGCACTAATTTTGTTGATTGGGTCAAGTAGCCAAGGGGTCCATTAATTGCAATAATGAAGTCTTCAGTGAGTGATCATCAATGGCCTTCAGAGTGTTATTCATTCTTTTAGAAATCAGTTTTTAATGTTTAGCCCTGTCTTCCGCCAGTCCCAAACGGGAACTGCACCCGCCCCCTCGCACCCACCACACGGCAACAACTCATTTACGCAGGGCTTAATAAACAGCATGGATCTCTGATCCTCTCTCTCTCTCTCTGCTTTGCCCTCCCTGCCTCTCTTTCTCTACCGCTCTCTCTCCCCCTCTCCGTCGCCGTCACTCTCTCCCTATTTTTTCACACTCTCTCTCTCGCTCTCTCTCTCTGCCCTGCTCTCTCACTCTCCCTCTTTCTGCTGCCTCTTCCCCTCTCTCTCTCATGTAGTGCCACTTCATGTCTTAAAGGTTTATTTTTTCTGCTTCACTGGACAAATAGAAGATCTATCTATCTGTGTGAAGAAAGCCAAGCCTGCGTCACTACACAATTTACTCTGTATAGAGTCTTTCCATTCATTCATTTTCATGCCAGCCCAGTAGACAGCTTTAATAACTGAAATGACAAATAAACTGGAAATCATTCCAGCTCTTTTCACTTTACTGACAAGTTGAACACTTCTTATAATGAGGCAATGACTGCGCTTCTCCCCCCCCCTCCATCTCAGACACCCCGCCCCCCCTGTTCAGAAACCCCAACCCGGCCCAGCCCCCCTCCTGTCCCCCTCCTCTCCTCCCAGCCCCCCTTTCTCCCCTCCCAGCCCCCCTTTCTCCCCTCCCAGCCCCCCTTTCCTCTCTCCACAGCCCTCCTCCCAGCCCCTCTCCTGCCATAATAGGTTCATTTAAGAGCATCAGGGGCTTGACATCTCATCATTTATCTGCATTATTTCTCATCCTCCTTCAAACAATTTACTGGATCCTACAGTGCACTGCACACATGAAAATGAACCCACCCTGCTCTGAGCCTTCCCATCTTGGCTGTCTGTGGGATACAGTTGTGGGGGAACAAATGTTTTGTTTTGTTTTGTTCTTTCTCCCTCTCATCTTTCTAGGTGAGCTCAGTAGTCTAGGACTGTGTGCTAAGCCAATACGGTGGTCTAACTCGCTGCCTCCGCAACACATATACCACGGCAGCATGGGTTCAAGTCTATAAAAATGGTCACTACCTCACGTAGCCACCAACTCAGTGGCTTTGTGCTTAGAGTTAACGCCCTGAGATCGGAAGGTGGTGATTTCAATCCCTGGCCGAGTCATACCAAAGACTGTAAAAATGGGACCTGATGCATCTCTGCTTGGCCTTAAGAAGATAGATTGGGGGTAAGGCCCTGCGATAGAGTAGCTGCCTCACGCTACAGAGACACGAGACAGGCTCCTGCCCTATGAGCCGTTCTGTTTCGCGCAAAGCTACTTACCTAGCTTATGTAGCCAGGGACTAAGGGTCTTGAGCAAAAGCTTGGAAGTCTGCTTTCTGTGGTTCATGCTAGAAGTCTTTTAATTAAGAAACACATAATCAAGAAGCCAATATGAGAGTTAACATGGTCAATAATCATGCAACGATAACATGTCAAAGCCAGGCTATATTGGACTCCACAATAAATCGTTATAATTCCGAGTCAAGGATGGACTTGGGGTCTCCCGGTCGCACACGTATAAGATCTTAATGTCTTTATCTCATGGCTGAAGTGAAGCTGTTCATTTTACCTCTAATCGTGTCATTTATCAAACTGCCACTGAAGCACGTCGATATGTGAGATTACACTAACTAGATTTAGGCAAGGGCACAGGGGGGGGGAGGAGGGGGGGGGGGGCTGCCATCATTTAACTTCAACAAGTTCCGCAGAAAAGCAACTTCACTTAGAGCAAAATCAACCGTGGCTTTTCTTTGGGGTTGACCACTTAGATTTCTGTCGCTGCTGTCGTTGATGTTCGAGACACTGTAAGTGTCAATGTAAACGTGGCATTGCCACATTTTAGCGATACCTCATGGAGTCAAAATGGTGTGTTCAATAATGCACCTACCCAAATGAACATACAGTATGTCTTCAATTGATAATGATCTACTGCGTATGTCCATCCGGTGATATATGACCAGAAACTATTCATAAACACTCAACAATCAGAGTGAGAAGGTGTGTAATCCTCTAATTAACACATTCATTACAGAAGAATCTAATCAATCACTTGCATGCTGCAACACAAATAACATCAGTGTTTCCCCTAGAACGTTCTTTAGCAGGCGTGGCTTTTCTGTAGGACTGTGAAAAGGTCATTTCTAGTAACAACATATTAGTAAAAAAATAATGTAGGGCTGACTCATTTACCATAGCCTATATATGGCACCATAGCATATAATCAGGTAGGTGCACTGTAAAAAATATATATATATAGAAAAGCAGAACTTAATATTTGGTACAGAATCCTTTCTTTGCAATTACAGGGATCATATGTTTCCTGTAGTTCCTGACCAGGTTTGCACACACTGCAGCAGGGATTTTGGCCCACTCCTTCATACAGACCTTCTCCAGATCCTTCAGGTTTTGGGGCTGTCGCTGTGCAATACGGACTTTCAGCTCCCTCCAAAGATTTTCTATTGGGTTCAGGTCTGGAGACTTGCTAGGCCACTCCAGGACCTTGAGATGCTTCTTACGGAGCCACTCCTTAGTTGTCCTGGCTGTGTGTTTTGGGTTGTTGTCATGCTGGAAGACCCAGCCACGACCCATCTTCAATGCTCTTACTGAGGGAAGGAGGTTGTTGGCCAAGATCTCGCGATTCATGGCCCCATCCATCCTCCCCTCAATACGGTGCAGTCATCCTGTCCCCTTTGCATGAAAGCATCCCCAAAGAATGATGTTTCCACCTCCATGTTTCACATTTGGGATGGTGTTGTTGGGGTTGTACTCATCCTTCTTCTTCCTCCAAACACGGCGAGTGGAGTTTAGACCAAAAAGCTCTATTTTTGTCTCATCAGACCACATGACCTTCTCCCATTCTTCCTCTGGATCATCCAGATGGTCATCGGCAAACTTCAGACGGGCCTGGACATGCGCTGGCTTGAGCAGGGGGACCTTGCGTGCGCTGCAGGATTTTGATCCATGACGGCGTAATGTGTTAATAATGGTTTTCTTTGAGACTGTGGTCCCATCACTCTTCAGGTCATTAACCAGGTCCTGCCGTGTAGTTCTGGGCTGATCCCTCACCTTCCTCATGATCATTGATGCCCCACGAGGTGAGATCTTGCATGGGGCCCTAGACCGAGGGTGATTGACAGTCATCTTGAACGTCTTCCATTTTCTAATAATTGCGCCAACAGTTGTTACCTTCGCACCAAGCTGCTTGCCTATTGTCCTGTAGCCCATCCCAGCCTTGTGCAAGTCTACAATTTTATCCCTGATGTCCTTACACAGCTCTCCGGTCTCGAGTTCAATCAGGTGCAGTTAATACAGGTAATGAGTGGAGAACAGGAGGGCTTCTTAAAGAAAAACTAACAGGTCTGTGAGAGCCGGAATTCTTACTGGTTGGTAGGTGATCAAATACTTATGTCATGCAATAAAATGCCAATTAATTACTTGAAAATCATACTATGTGATTTTCTGGATTTTTGTTTTAGATTCCGTCTCTAAAAATTACAGACCTCTACATGCTTTGTAAGTAGGAAAACCTGCAAAATCTGCAGTGTATCAAATACTTGTTCTCCCCACTGTATGCATGCCTTCTAGGCAGAGTTGCAAAGAAAAAGCCATATCTCAGACTGGCCAATAAAAATAAAAAAAGATTAAGATGGGCAAAAGAACACAGACACCAGACACAGGAACTCTGCCTAGAATGCCAGGATCCCGGAGTCGCCTTTTCACTGTTGACGTTGAGACTGGTGTTTTGCGGGTGCTATTTAATGAAGCTCCCAGTTGAGGACTTGTTAGGCGTCTGTTTCTCAAACTAGATACTCTAATGGACTTGTCCTCTTGCTCAGTTGAGCACCGGGGCCTCCCACTCCTCTTTCTATTCTGGTTAGAGCCAGTTCTTGCAACCACTTGCCATGTGGCTCCGTTCTTTGAGGATTGTGGGTAATTCAATATTTTTAGACACTGTTAAACAACGTTATAAGCATTTTTAAAGATAGAAAAGTGTATTTCTATATCAGTATTAAGCGGTTTGTTGTGCTATGAGGTGTAATGGATCATGATGAATTGTGGTCCCTGGCCATGTGCCCTGTGTGCCGAGTCGGTAATCTAGCCATACCAAAATAACTCCTAAATTCATAATTTTCTTTTATTGGTTTCATTGTTTTCGATTATTTTTTTTGTGATTTTAAGTTCTCAAATATTATATGATTCAAAAATATATAGGTAAATTATTTTTTCTCCAAACTTTGTCTGATTTTAGTCATTTAAGTTATATGTATAGATTGTTGGTGTGGCGGCAACAATTTAGCAGTGGCGGTGCGCCGCAGCTAGATTAATACAGGGGAAACACTGAAAAGGCCATCTATTCTCCAGTTTAACATCCAACACTTACAAATGATTATGAAAACCTTGTTCCTGCTGATGGAAAGATTAATCTTGTTTTGATGGAAATATGTCAGTTTCAGAACGACCGTGATGGATGTGATTTATCATTCTGGACAAACCTACCATCTAATGCGCCTCTTTGACAGCTCTATTGTGGCTAGAATGTCCCCAAAATGTCACCTGTTGTT